>NC_046373.1:32344710-32559884 GCF_011125445.2 Fundulus heteroclitus
AACTGACAGGCTGGGCTGTACCGGGTATTTTCTGTACAAATATGTGTACCATTGCACCCGTATGTGCTGCTTTATAATATGAGCTGGTGAAATCTCCAGCTTTTTTTAGACCTTGAAGGGCCCTAAATTGAACCCTTCAAGAACCGAACAATTAATTTTTTGTTAGCCCAGATTGATTATTACCCGAAGAAACAAAATAATCCCTGTCTGCCAAACCAGTTTAGCTCAGTAGCAGACAACCTTATATATTTATCCTGCCTTTCAGTCAATATGTTATGTCAAATGCACCACTGAGATTGATTAATACCAAGACAGAAGTTCTAGACCCATCACTGTTAAGATGTATATCAATCAAATTTTGATTAATATACATCTGTGGTGTGATCTAATGTTTGACTGGAAAGGACAAAATAATGTGTTTTTATTGTAAAAGGGTAAAATTGTTTTTTCCCCACTAATCTTCACCAGAAAATGCATATGGACTTGTAATTACTTATTGATTCATAGATTAAATGTCTTCAAAAGAGGTTTGATCACTGCAGTTTCCTAGGCCTATGCAAATTGACCTGATTAAATGGAAAGCTATCTGATCTCATTCCACATTTTTTAAAATGAACTTTGGTTCTCTAGCTTGGATTTGCAGTGAACCAGGATTCACTGAATCATTCTGATGATGGTTTTCAACTATTTTGTTTGTTTTGTGTACATAGTTCCTTAGTTTCTTTTTATCTTCATTTTGCTTAGTAGTTTTAGTTAAGTTTCACTAGCCTAGTAGGGAAAATTTGTTGATTGAAGTGTAGTGTTAATTCAGATAAACAGCGTTCTATGTGATGTCTCAGGATATTTTTTTATTTTTGTTAATAAATTCTCGAACTTGAAGAGAAGTTTTTAACAATGTGAGAAGGGAGCTCATTTATTCCATGTGTGAAGAGTTTGCTGTTAAAAGAATGCCAGTGCTGGGTGTGCTCCGATGGCGCAGGGTAGTGCGCACAACCCATATACAGGCCTCAGTCATCAACGTGGCTGACCTGAGTTCAATTCCAGTCTGAGGTCTTTTGCCACATGGCTTCCCCCCTCTCTCCAAACCCCCTTCTTATCAGTCTACTGTATGAAAAACAGCCACTAGTGCCAGAAAAAAATATGCCAGTGCTCAAATCACCCTTTCCAAATTGTCCTAATATCAGTTGTTTGGACAATACCAAACAGACCGAGGGTTATGTAATAAATGTTAAATAACTTAAAACATGCATAATGGTAGGTGTGACAAACTACGGCTCTGCTTCCTGGTCTGGACCCTGGGTTGTCAGCATTTTGGAGAACTAAAAAATCCGGCCAGATTCCTAGAAAGAAGAGCTGCACCATCCAAAGTGGGATAGATGCCGTCTCTCCGGATCAGACCAGGTTTTCTCCAGAAAGTTCTCCACTTATCAATGCACACCACGTCGTTTTCAGGACAACCTAGACAACCAGCGGTTGAATGATGACATGAGGCTAAAACTGTCATCACTGGTCAGATCAGGCAGGGGACCAGAGAAAATCAGTCCAACATTGTTTTAGCAAACCTACACACCAAAGCAACACCAACTTTAGTGACTTCCGACTGATGTGACCAAGTGTCATTACCGCCAGCCTGAATAACAATCTTACGTTGTTTACACAAATCCCTAGCCAGCAGTTTCAGGTAGGATTTGATTGTTGCCCATTCTGGCCCCTGGCAAACATCTGACTTTTGTTTATGTGGTCTCTCATGTCATGTTTCTGACTATTGAGCTGCCACTTACCAGATTTGGCCTCTCGGCGGGTGTGTTGATGAGTGGGGGAAATCTGTTGTTGGACAGGTTGGTAGTGACCTGTGAGATGGGCTCTAGGACTATGGTTCCTACGTACATCACCCAGATGGCCTGAGATCCTGGCTGTGCGGGCTCTACTGAAGGATCCCTTCTTTGTGGCTCTGCATTAATTAAGGGGCCTCGGCTTACTGCTGGTTTTTGAAGGTTTTTTGTTTTAAGAGAGTTAATTGAAAGATAGTGGGTTGTGGATGATGGTAACCAGGGAGGCTGTACCAGACTGGAGCAGGAAGATGATGACAGCAGCCGCAGGCAGACATGCGAGGTGAAGCGCTGTAGGAGCTGTGCTGCAGAGCCGGTCAGGCACAGGGTTCCAGGAAGCCTCCTGGGCAGGAGACTGAGCGCTGGAGTCGAGGGAAAGCCAGCAGCTCAGCAGCGAGGATACACGGGCGCCTGAAGAGTCAACAGGCAGGCAGTAGTGATGTTACGTTATGTGCCGAGGCTTCGAGGTGTGGTGTCGAGTAATGGAGGGGGCGTTTCCGTGAAGCGCGTATCGAGGCTTGCTTCATTTAGGGGAGGAGCCGAAAACGATGACGTCCGAAGCCTCGCTGGCCGGCTGTACCACGTGACTGCTTCGGGAAGTGGTTCAGATGTTGGCGCGGCTTCGACAGCTTTTAGAAACCTCACAGGCTCCATTCAAAATGTGGGTTGTTGTAGGCGAGTTGGGGTCAGTTGAGAGAGTGGATAGAGTTCTGATAGTTTGGATAGCAGAGTTTGGATAGTGGTTATTTAGTTTGAGACAGTTAGTTTGGTGTTTGGAGAGTTTAGGAGAGAGATAGATAGATAGGAGATCAGTGCTCTCAACTATCACGCATTGACCGTCACTGACTTCACACAGTCACACGCAAACATGGCATTTTTCACGCATAAAAATCCCAACGCCCATCTGGGCAGCGGACGATAAAAACTCCGCCTTCTGCTGAGATGTTTCAGCTTCTTTCACAGCTTGTGGCCATCAGTAATTCCTGCTGCAGTTCATGTTAACAGAGCAGCAGGAAGAGTGATCAGAGTTATGAATAATTTTAGTCTTAACCAGCGGTGAAAGTAAGCCGGTAAGGTCCTGTACTACGTACGCAGGAGGGGAGGGGGGCGGGGGAAGAGAGCTGCTGCCAGACATTGCCTTTATTCAGAACCAGTGATGGCTGCACTCTGGATCATAAAACAGTTCTGCTCACCAGATGCAGTTTAAAAACGCTACGTCTGGATATAAGTGTTTTTATTAATTCTGCATTTTTTAACTACATGCACCGTATTTCTGTGCCTCAGCGCTTCGGTGCGCTTTTTCAGGTGCGCAAAATTACGTTACTTGTAATTTGGGTGCGCGCTTTCATTTTAAAGAACTTGTAACATCAGGAGGCTGATCTCAGACCGGTCAGCTCCTATGATCACTGTATAGGAGCCCTTTACAGTTTTTATTTATGCATTTCCACCCTGTTTATCCCTCGCACGCAGCGCACCATCGGGTAAAATCCTCCCACCTCACCGCCCAGAGCGCACTGAGGAGAGCAATAGAGATTTGTCTGGTCGACTGAGATGAGAAACCTGTTGCTGTGAAAGGTGATATAGGTTATAAACTGTTACTGTCTAGAATTGCATTGAGCTGAAAAGAGAGGAGACATCAGCAGCTGGATCGTGCATAAAGACGCAGCGGGAACCTCTGTGTGCTTCAGTGTTGCTGCTGAGGGGAAACTGTGGGACCGTATAGTACTGGGCTAATCATCGGTCACAGTACCCCAATCTGTACATACTTGCACTTATTTATTTATGCACCCCGGCATCATCTGTGCCATGTGAGCGTGTCTTTTCAAAGGTGGAGAAGTAGTATCAAAAAAGAAAAATCATTTGAAACCAAAAACTGTGGAGAAATTGTTGTTTCTTAATAAAAATGCATGAAATCATCCAAGTTACACAAGCATTAGCCTATTCACTACCCCTCCCTAGTTCCACAAGCACTTTCATTGTCCTCTGCCTGATTAAGCCCATGCCATTTTTCTAGAGTCACAGAAAAACATTATTACACAACATGCCATATCATGTCACTACTATTTTGGGAATAATTACACACAGACAATACATTCAAACAATGTTTTATTATACACACATGTGTATACAAAATTTATGTAGACAAATTATTTCGTCCTACACCTTTTGTGAAGTCATTCCCAAGAGTCATAATAGACAAAAAAATCAATGCATCACACGTGTTAAGATACAGCTGGCTGTGATTATACACCTGGCCAGTAGGTGGTTTCGTGTGCACATGAAGCATCAAGAAATGAACCCTTTCTCGAACCAGTTGGTTCAAGTGGTTCAATGCCTCATGAGGCTTCATCTCACCATCACTAGCAGGCAGGTAGGCAGAAGCTGGAGGACAGCAGGCTTGAGGCAGAGGAAGGCGGTGAGGAAGAGGGACATTGGAAGACAGGGAGGCGCAGAATGCTGATAACAGACGAGAGAAGGACGACAAAGAACCAGCGGGATGAGCTGACTGGAGAGAGTCTTTATAGTAGGGCTTGCAGGTGGACTGAGTTTCCTTAATTAACGACGGCAGGTGGAAGTGATCAGGTGAGTGGGCTGCATGGGAGGTGGAAGGTGCTGGAACTGTCCAGGGTGAAGCAGGTGAAACTGAGCAGTTGCACATACCATTATCGCTTAAAGAGGAAGAGGAATAACTGAACATCTGACAGAGTAAGCGGGAGGGGGGACTTTTGTTCTGTTTTAAAAGTCCAAAGAAACCTCAATAGCTCTGTTGTGCATCTGTCTTTTATGTGCTTACAATTTATGTTTCAATCCTCCATTATAAGTATATGGCTAAACTCAATACAGAAAACAGGAAGTAGTTCAGAGAAAAAAAATCTGCTTTTGCTGTGAAGACTTGCAGATGTCTAAGAACATTGTACAATGTAGACAGTGACGGCTGTGGGCAGGAATAATCTCCTGTAGTTGTTAGTTTTATCATGGATCTGAAGAAGCTTCTGACTGAAAACACTCTGCTGTTGTGTGATGGTCTGATGAAGAGGATGCACAGGGCTGTCTGTAATGTTCTTCATCTTATGAAAAACCCTTCTTTGTGCAATCATCTCCAGTAGTTCCAGAGCAGTCCCAACAACAGAACAGAGTCTTCTTTATCACCTTATTCAGCTTTTGGAAGTCACTGACTCTGATACCCCACTCTCCACAACAGATTATAGAAGATGTGCAACATCTTGGTGAAAACACTTTAGAACTGAAGCTCCTTTAAGAAGTACAGTCTGCTGTCTGTATATGGCTTCACTGTTTAATCTACAGTCTCTAAAAGTAAGTAAAATGTCCTTGAAATTAGTCTATTTACCTTTAATTTGAGCAGGTAAATAACATTATCCCCTAATGGAATGTGTATTCTGACTGCTAAAATAAGATATTTAGATATGTTACTTTTGAAATAAGATGATGGACATCATTTAAACTTGCCTGCTAAAATAAAGGAGAAATACTCTCATTTCAAGAAAAATTTACTTACTTTTAGTTCCCTTTTTGCCGTGAGGAGAGGCTGCAGAATCCCTCAAAGCTGCTCTTCACAGGCCTTCAGGACTCTGGGGCTCCAGGTTAGTCTCTCCAGCTGCCTTTTCACCTGATTTTTACAGACAGATAGGCAGGAGGCAAAGGGAGCACCAGCAGCTCCTAATTTGCTTGAAATATTGATGTAGAAGCAGAAGGGACCGTGGCCTAGGTGGAAGATAATCATTTGATATGTTTAGTTGTTTAATCAGGTCATTGATGATCAATGGTTTGTTAATGGGCAAGTATCTCACTTTTCTGGTGGTGATGGTTCTGTTCACAATTAAAGATATTTATACAAACAGTCAAATAACAGTTGAACTCTGCTTGGTAAATAATATGAAATATAAATACCTTGGTGTTCATCTAGAAACAGACTTGACTGGAGACGCAACTGTAAAGCCATCTACAAGAAAGGACAGAGCAGACTGTACTTTTTTAAGGAAGTTTAGGTCCTTCAAGGTTTGCAGCAAGATGCGTGCTTATCTTCTGCTGTTGAGAGCGTCATCTCCTCTACCATCATCTGTTGGGTCATCAGCATCAGAGCCAGGGACCTAAAAAGGCTCAACAACCTGATAAAGAATGCGGGTCTGTTCTGGGGACGGCTGTGGAAACCTCTGAGATGATGATGCAAAAAAGGATTTGTATAAAATCAAGAAATTATGGACTATCCTGAACATCTTTTTCATGACATTGTCATTGTAAAACAGAGTCTCTTCAGACAAAGGCTTCTTCAGATTGGTTGTAAAAACGGACCACTACAGGAGATCTTTCCTGCCCAAAGCCATCACCATCTATAACTCTTTGACCAAATTAGTTACATCAACATTTAAATTCCCTCTGGAATAAATCGAGTGTTTTTAATTTGAATTCAATTTAATTGATATGCTAACCCTGCATGTGTTTGTTGTGCCCCAGCGGCTTCCCTTGGTTTCCTGTGTTATCTCTGGGACCAGTTCTTGCTTGTCTGCTTATTAGTTTTTGTGTGCACCACCTGGAAAAAGGATTCTGTATAGTGATGGGTAGATGTATGGAGCTAAAACAATTACAGCTTGCGTGACATTTAAAAGAGATTTGGCATTGAAAAATTAGACATTGTTAATGCTTGCAGTTTTTTTTTCAATGAGACATTTTTCATTGTCACTGTGGAGTTCCTTCGGCTACGATGTCACTACAAGCTGGCACTGCTTTGCCTGCTTTGCTTCAAGAGACTGGTAAAAGACCACATCATCTCCAAACTCTCCCCCTTTTTGATCCGCTCCAGTTTGCTTACTGCTCAAACCGCTCCACAGAGGACTCCGTCTCCTCTACATTCCATCTGAGCCTGGAATACCTGGAGAAGAACAACACCCTTGTGCAAATGTGGTTTCTTGACTTCAGCTCAGCATTCATCACAATCATCCCCCAACACCTAGTGAGCAAACTACCCCCCATTGGACTCTCACCCACCTGTGTAACTGGCTGCTGGACTTTTTCACAGACAGACCCCAATCTGTTTGGGTTGGCAAAAATACTTCCAGCATCATCTCCCTCAGCACCGGCTCCCCCCACACCTATGAACTGAGCCCACTGCTTTCATCCTGAGGGAGGAAACGCCTGGTGGACTGGTGTAACAAAAACTGATCCTGAATGGCAACGAAACAAGAGATTGTTGTTGTTGATGTACGGAATAATCAGCCACACACCCCTCCTCATCAACAGCGAGTGAGTCATCAGCATCAAATTTCCAGATCACAGACACTTTGACCTGGTCCCTCCACACTTCTGCTCTTGTGAAAATAGCACAGGTGCATTAGAACTTTCTGTGTTGGATAAGAAGAGGAAACCTCCCCCCTCCCATCCTTACCACATTTTAAGTAGGGACAATAGAGAGCAACTGACCAGCTGACTTGGGGTCTGCATGCATCAGATTGGAAATGTGTAGAGAGAGTGGTGAGGACAGCAGAAAGAATAATTGGGAGAGCACTTTCCTCCATCCATGACATTGCTTGCAGATGCTGCCTGAACAGGGCTCACACAACCATAAATGACCCCTCCCACCCACCCCCATCATTGACTGTTCTCCCTGCTGCCCTCTGGCAACAGGTTCATCAGCTTTAAATGCAGAACAACCAGATTCCACACAGCTTCATTCCACACATCATTAAGACACCTAAACTCCCAACATCCCCCCTCCCATACATACAAAACGAGTCTCTTTACATGGGCACTGTGAACTCTATTGCACTGAGTCACTGTACTATCTGCACCATCATATGGTCCATTCATTGTTGCAATACATCCTGCTGCTACATATACTTGCACTAGTCCTATTGTCTTACATATAACTTTTCTGTCCATATAAAATATCTTTTTGGTTAGCTGCTACCTTCCTGAAAAAAAAAACCACAATATTTTTATTAGTTTGTGATTTTTTTATATATATTTTTTTCTATACTTTTAACAATTTTATATTGCATATACCATACCATACCATACCAGCTTTATTTATAAAGCACTTTAAAACAACCACAGTTGATACAAAGTGCTGTACAATCCAAAAACACAACAAAATAAAAATAATTATAATTAAAAGTAGTTAAAAACAAAGACATACACTTTAAACTAGATCTCGCTGGTGTTGAAAGCCAAGTTAAATAGATGGGTTTTAAGACGAGCTTTAAAAGTGGACAGAGAAGAGGCCTCTCTGACCTGCAAAGGTAAGTCATTCCATAATTTGGGGCCCATAACAGAGAAAGCCCTGTCCCCTCTGAGCTTCCTTTTTGTTCTCGGTACCTCCAAGAGCAGCTGATTTGCTGACCTGAGAGACCGATGGGGTATGTGGAGTTGAAGAAGCTCAGTGAGGTAAGCCGGGCAAGATTATGCAATGATTTAAAAACAAACATAAGAATTTTTAAAATGAATCCTAAAATATACAGGCAGCCAGTGAAGTGAGGCCAGGACAGGGGTCACATGGTCCCTTTTTCGAGTACCTGTCAACAAACGTGCAGCAGCATTTTGTACTAGCTGCAGATGTGAGAGCAGCGCCTGACTGACTCCCAGATAAAGTGCATTACAGTAGTCCATCGAGTTGAAATAAAAGCATGGATCACTGTTTCAAAATGCTGCCTGGAAAGAAAAGATTTCACTGACGCCAATCGCCTTAAATGATAAAAGCTGGACTTAACCACGGCTCTAATTTGGCTCACCAATTTAAAATCACTATCCACCTTAAAACTCCTTAAAAGATCTGTAATAACAGGTTTAAAATATTCCTCCAAAGGTCCCAGGTCAACAGAGGAGGACTCACAGGAGCCACTGGGTCCAAACACCATCACCTCTGTTTTGTTTTCATTAAAGTTTAAAAAGTTCAAGGCCAACCAAGCTTTAATATCTCCTAGACAAGCCAGGAGATGTTTGATTGACCGTACATCCTGCTGCTTTATGGGCAAATAAATCTGACAATCATCAGCGTAAAAATGAAAAGAGATCCCATGTTTCCTAAGGATAGAACCCAGAGGCAGTATATAAAGAGAGAAAAGCAGTGGGCCAAGAATTGAGCCCTGTGGGACACAGGACTCAATATACTTACAGTCTATTATATAGACTGTATATACTGTAAGTATATAGACTGCATATACTTACAGTCATAAAGGTTTTCTTTTGTCTTCTGTTTTTCAGGCAACAAAAATGTCTTCCAATGTACACTGTGAATGTGCAGCTTAATGACAATAAAGTCTGTCAAAGTATGAGTCTTACACAAATAATGCTTGATAATTTTTTATACATCAAGGAGAAACTGTCTGCTTAACCGGCGAGCTCTCAAAGGTGTGTGGATGTTGAAGAGATCATATCGTTAAGATGGGGCTAGACCATTTAAAACTTTAAATGTAAGTTTTTAAATCAGTGCGAAGACAGACAGAAAGCAAATGAAGAGATTTTAAGATATTATGAGTTATGTGTTCTTTATACCAAACTGCAGCATTCTGAAACAATTGTAAATCCTGCTGGGATGATTGATTAAGTAAATGTGTGATTCAGATGATGTGCTTTTGTCATGATGACAGCATAAGGTGAAGTATTCACTATGTATATGTAAATTTCCTTACAGGGTTCCCACAGCATGGTACATAATTGAGTATGGGGTACTTATAGGGACTAGGCTGTATTTTGAGGTGACATGCTACTCTGTGTTTAAGACAGACTGGTGGCGCAGCGGGTAGCGTGACCCATGTATGGAGGCCTTAGTCGTCGACCCAGGTTCGACTCCGACCTGCGGTCCTTTCACGCATGTCGTAAGAAAACGCACCTTTAAGGACAATGCCACAGAAAATTTTATTCAAGCTTACTTGCTACTTCAACCTTGGGCTGCAACTCAGTAGATGAGCTAGTAGATAACTTTCAGTCTAAAGTCTCAGACATCATTGACTGCATTGCTCCAGTTAAAGTGAAGGTTTTTTACGGGAAGAATAAATCTCCTTGGAGAAATGCTCCAGCAGTTAGAAGTGAAAAAAAGGGAATGTCGCAAAGCTGAACGCAGGTGGAGAAAAAATAGACTCCAGGTTCACTATGACATCTATAAAGAGAGACTTTACAGATATAACTTACAACTGAAAAATGCAAGAGAATCTTTCTTCTTTGAGATCATCAAGAAAAAACATTAATAATGTTCGTGTCTTATTTGCCACAGTCGACAGGTTAACAAATCCTCCTGTGTCCGTGGCTTCAGAACTCCACTCCACCAGGGCCTGCAATGAATTTGCTAACTTCTTACTGAGAAAATCTTAAATATCGAGGATCAGTTTGTACATCCATACCAACTCCAGAACCAAAGCCATATTCAGCAGGGACTTATCCTGACAAAATGTCCCAATTCAGCCAAATAAACCACAAAAGCTTAGAGCAGATCATTCAGCAGCTAAGTTCCTCTTCATGCTGTCTTGATGTTCTACCACAGCTTTCTTTAAAAAAGTTTTACCTGTCATAGTGTCTGATTTGACTCAGATATTAAAGACCTCCCTTCTGTCAGGTGTTTTCCCCCCAGTCCCTAAAAACAGCAATTATCAAACCACTGCTGAAAAAGAACAATTTAGACAAACTTCTTCTGCAGAACTACAGGCCCATCTCAAACCTCCCTTTTATCAGTAAGATTATTGAAAAAGCTGTATTTCAACAATTAAACGCCTTCTTAACAACGACCAGCCGCTTTGACGTTTTCCAGTCTGGCTTCCGTGCTCACCACAGTACAGAGACCGCCCTTATCAAGGTGTTTAATGACATCCATATAAATACAGACTGTGGAAAAAAACACAGTGCTGGTTCTGTTGGACCTCAGTGCAGCATTCGATAATGTCGATCACTCCATTCTGTTAGAACGCCTGGAGAAACTGGGTCGGCCTCTCTGGTACATCTCTCCACTGGTTTAAATCCTACTTAAAGGACAGGGACTTTTTTGTATCAGTAGGTAACTTTACATCAGAGATGACAAAAATCACATGTGGGGTTCCCCAAGGGTCCATTCTGGGTCCCCTCCTTTTCAATATCTACATGCTCCCTCTAGCTCAGATAATAAAAAAATAACAACATCAGCTACCATAACTATGCAGACGACACAGCTCTACATCACTATGTCACGAGGTGACTATAAACCAATTCAGGCACCGAGTAAATGCCTAGAAGAAATCAATATGTGGATGTGCCAAAATTTTCTCCAATTGAATAAAAACAAACTGAAGTAATAATCTTTGGACCAATAGAGGAGAGATCAAAAGTTAGCACACAGCTTCAGTCGCTTCAGCTAAAAACCACTCATCAGGCCCGAAATCTGGGAGTAGTGATGGACTCAGACCTGAACCTTCAAAAGCATCTAAAGACAGTTACAAGGTCAGCTTTCTATCACCTGAAGAACATTTCTAGGATTTAAGGACTGATGTCTCAGCAGGATCTAGAAAAACTAATCCATGCGTTTAACTTTAGTAGAATTAATTACTGCAACAGTGTTTTCACAGGTCTGCCTAAAAAGTGAGTCAGACAGCTGCAGCTGATCCAGAACGCTGCTGCCCGCGTCCTCACTAAGACTAAGAAAGTAGAGCACATCACCCCAGTTCTAAAGTCCTTACACTGGCTCCCTGTATCTCAGAGAATAGACTTTAAAATACTTCTGTTAGTCTATAAATCCTTAAATGGCTTAGCTCCTAAATACATCACAGACTTGTTATCAGTGTATCAACCATCCAGACCACTAAGGGTCTTCTGGCTCCAGCCTACTCTGCATACCTAGAACCAGAACCAAACATGGAGAAGCAGCATTTAGTTCCTATGCTCCAATTATCTGGAACAAACTTCCAGAAAACTGTAAAGATGTGGAAAACCTTAGTTCCTTTAAATCAAGATTAAAAACACATTTGTTTAAATTGCCTTCAACTGTTCTAGTTAACTGAATCACCACTTTTTTGTTCTATTTTCTATCTATATTTTATTCCTACTTGCTTTTATTCTGTTTTATTTTGCTATATTTTAATCATGTAAAGCACTTTGCATTGTCTTTGTACTGAATTGTGCTATATAAATAAATTTGCCTTGCCTTGCCATGTCTTCCCCCCTTTTCCTGTCAGCTCACTGTCAATAAAACACATGCCACTAGAGCCGCAAAAAAAAGTAAATAAAAAAAAAAAACGACTGGCTCTTCCTGGCACTGTGATTGGGTACGGCATATTGCGTCACATACATTTTGACATTGACTCTCTCAATGTTATCTTAATTATTTTTGTTGTGACATCTCTCTGTTTCTAACACATAAGCACATTTCAAACACATTTTCTGTTGCTGCACTTTACTTTTGGTAACTCTTTGTGTTCCACACAGTTTTTTTCTTGCCATGCTAAGTAGGCTAGCTTTAGCTTATGTCTTCTTTGCCTGTCTCTCCATCTCTAAGTCTCCTACTCTATGTGTCTGATGTTCAGTTATTCCTCTGCCTCCTTTAACGATAATGGTACGTGTAATAAATTAAGTGTTTAAAGGGGGGGGGCCCTTAGCTAGCACGGATCAACAAAGATTAGGTTCACTTAGTGGTCCTCCAGCAGAGCTCGCACAGCTGGGATCTCAGGCACCACCAACCCATCTATGTTTCTAACAGATTTTCTCCACTCAGCAATACACCTGCTGAGAAGCAATTGAGAAGTAATTGGCAGCTCCATAGTCAGAAATGGCATTAGAGACACCAGAGACAATAGTCAAATGCCTGCGAGGGGCCAGAACGGGTGACATCAAATCCTACCTGAAACTGCTGGCTAAGAATAAGTGTAAATAAGATTGTTATCCACTCTGGCGATATTGACTCTGGAGGTATTGTCTCCGATTACGTCAATCGGAGGCAGGGTTGCTGCCACGCATTTTGGGTCCCATGACAAAAAGATCAAAATCATCCCAGAAGATCATACACATGTATAAAACTTTCTCTTTTTTTCCATGGGCCCTGTCAGTCAAGGGCCAATGGAATTGTATTAACTTTTCCCCCCTATTTGGTGCTGCTGAGGTCACTAAAGTTAGTGTAGCTTCGGTGTGTAAGTTTGCTAAAACAACGTTGGACTCCGTAATTTTCTCTGGTCCCCTGCCTGATCTGACCAGTGATGACATGTTTAGCCTCATGTCATCATTGAACCACTGGTTGTCTAGGTGGTGTCCTGAAAACGACGTGGGCTACATTGATAACTGGAGAACTTTCTGGGTAAAACCTGGTCTGATCCAAAGACACAGCATCCATCCCACTTTAGATGGTGCAGCTCTTCTTTCTAGGAATCTGGCCGGATTTATTAGTTCTCAAAAATGACCAGGCAGCAGAGCTGTAGTTTAACACAACTCTTTTCTTTTAGACAAAGCTGATAGAGAGGGTTATTCTGAGCTATCTCTGTAGCTATGCTGCTATAGGCTTAGGCTGCTGGAGGACATCAAGATCTATGTCTTTCTGATCTATCCTAATATTGACCCATGTAGAATTATTTGTTATTTCAACCTTTAACTTTATTTTCTCACTGTTCTTCTCGTCTTCATAGTAGGTTCATCTGACATGGCGTTCTGTTTAGCTGTGGCGCCATCCTGGGGAGCAGATTGACTGCCGTTACCCTGTCTGACATAGAAAGCATTCCTGGATCAATGTACTGGGTGTACTTTCTGTGTCTCTGCTCTGTCTTCTCTAACCCCCAGTCGGTCGAGGCAGATGACCATTCACACTGAGCCTGGTTCTGCAGGAGGTTTCTTCCTGCTAAAAGGGAGTTTTCCTCTCCACTGTCGCTTCATGCATGCTCAGTATGAGGGATTGCTGCTAATCCATTAACAATGCAGACGACTGTCCACTGTGAATACATTCTTTTTTCAGCAGTGAATGCTGCTTGTCAAAGACTTGATGCAATCTGCTGGCTTTCCTTAGATAGGAAACTGTTTGATCAAGCTGTGTGATTTGATTGAATTTGACTTTGTAAAGTGCCTTGGGATGACATGTTGGGAATTGGCGCGATATAAATAAAACTGAATTGGAAACTATGGGGGGCATTCATATGGGGGCATTCAAATGGCACCAGCAGGTTAGCGTTTGGGCTACTCAGAAATGACCGTTCTGTGTTATGAAATGAAGTGCCATCCTTCGTTTTTCGTGTGCACCTTAGGCACCCCGTGCACACTGGCCTTTGTTATATATTGCTAACACCTTCTTTTGGTAAAGCAAACACCTTGAGTTAGAGTCATGATCCACGTGAACTATGTCTCACCGTGGTGTAGAAATGAAAATGGTATGAGAGGCTTTCTGTGTTCCTCCCTGAGAGGGAGAGACTGCTTTCTTTTCCTTCCTAATGAGCTCCTTCTGGAGATGACAGCCACCTCATTCACCAGCTCCAAATATCATTCTCTTATACACACCAATCACACTGACCATCCATGTAGCCTGTGTATGAGCGAGTGTTCTCATTCGCTTCCTCAGCAACCTGCTACAAAGAGACAGTAAACGTATATAGCACACAAAACGAGCAGTGAGAAATTTCCACTAAATTGGCAAACAGACAACCGTCTGTAGCTGAACTGAGACAAACACTGTTGATGAAAAACAGAGGGAAGCTTCTGTTTGTTTCAGCACTCTACCCCTGCTAAAAAAAAGACCAGAAATAAAACAGACTATTTGCACATATTGAGTAATTTGCTCAATATGTGCACAGACGGGCAACTGGTAGCCTTCAGTTTCAGTCAATGAGATGCTAAATGTTTTAGAAAGGAAATGGCTTTTCCATGCTGATGAAATTAGGGTCGTGTGAAGATGCAGAATAATAATTCAGTTTGCTCAATCTGAAATTGGATTTCAGGAAAGGCGATTTGGATGACAGATGGTTTGTTTTCTACAGCCATTTCATCACAGCACTGGTGTTAAATTTGATGGTGCTTCATGGTGGTGGTAATCTAAAGCACTGAGCATTTTCATTCATACTTATCTTTCATCATTTAGATTTTGGATTTTCCAGTCAAATAATCAAGTATAAGTTCAATGATTTCCTATCTAGCTGTGCCAGTTTTCATAAACTACACCAGCCTATTGGTTTTATTACATATGCCACACTGACACCTTGTGTATACATTATGCCACTGTAGAATGATAACCAGTGCAGTAGCAGAGAGTCAGTGGTCTTTTTTGTCTTAAATGAGATATAATTAAGTTAATAAAGCTTGTCACATATAACTGAAGACAAAGATGTGGTACGTCACAAAACTTTATAAAGGCACACGTATTAACAGATACATTTTTTCTTAGCAGCACACAATCATTTCTATTGGCTAAATCTCAGAATAATGATGAGAGTAGCATTTTATTAGGTTTCCTCAGTATTTAGTTTAAATGTCTGACTTGTGTCAAATGTTTTTTTTTCCACAAGTTTCTCACAGTAGTTTACAGGTATTTTGGCTCATTCCTCCTGAAAGAACTCATGGAGCTGGGTCAGGTTTGTAGGAATCATTGCTTACACGCCTTTTTGGTTCTGCCCACAAATGTTCTCTGGAACTGAGGCTTTGTGACGGCCACTTCAAAACATCAACTTTGTTGTCCTTAAGGTGCTGTCTAACTAATTTGTCATTATGGTGAGATCATTGTCTATTTTGGTGGCCCATCAGGGCCTAAGCTTCAACACTGAGCAAAAACTTAGAAGTTTAGTTCAAGTAAAAAAGAACTGAGGAACTCAAACAGTGTCCAACATTGAAAAATAGAATATTGGCATACATTTACTATCTCTGATGAATCATCTAATGATTGTTTGGAAATAAGAAACAAAAAAAATTAGTCTGGAGAAGGTAAATGAGTGCAACCGTGTTCCCTAAGCCACACCAACTATGAAGCATTCTTATACATTCCACATGTGGGGTTCTTCTCTGGAAGAAGGGGTCTCTGTAATTTGTACAACCCTTTATGAGCACTTTGGCACTTTTATTAAGGCACTTTGGTAAGCAGTTTAATGTTGCACTTTAAGCATAGATTTCCACATAAATTACCATTTGTACAGACGTTTTTATTATTTATTGGATATTTATCGAGTATTTTAATTACCAGTTGGCCTTTTGTTCCTGGCCACGCACGGCTGCACCTCATTAAGAAGTGTGGCGGTTGCCTGTGAGGACAAAAGATTGTTACTTGGATCACACGAAGCATACTGATGGGTAACATTTAGGCAAATGTGTGTAAAGTCTAGAAGTAAATGACATAACGTGTAAAGAAGTGCTGGCTAAGCTGTGATTACTCACCTGTCTTTTCTGTGTCCTTTCCAGGGTGGTTTTGGGAGAGGCCATGGGATAAGAGAATGTGGGGGATTTCTATACATGGATGGAGTATAGATGTATAGAACACTCTCTTATCCTTCTATGCAAGCAACAAAGGTCTGTTGTGAGATATTAGAAACAACTGGGATGATAAGGAAATGTAAATAAACAAATAAATGATGATCAGGGTTTGGATGAAATTGCGTTGTTCAGGGCAACAGCATCTCTTGGGAACAAAGTCTTTTTTAGTCTGTTAGTGCTTGACTTTATTGCCCTGAAGCACCTCCCTGAGGGTAGGAGTTTGAAGAGTTGATGGCCGGAGTGGAAGGGGCCCCTGGTAAAGCTGTGGGCTCTCCAGAGGCAGCGGGTCCTGTAGATCTCCTCCAGAGAGACCAGCCAATCAGCATCTGAGCAGTGTTGGTTCTGTAGACAAACTGGTGGGGGTCGAGTCGGGGTAGCAGATGTGAAATGATGAGACTCTGAAACAGTTTCTCGAAGCACTTCATGATGACGGGGCTTAATGCCACTGGTTGGTAGTCATTGAGACTGCTAATGTTTTTCTTTTTTGGCAGAGGGATGATAGTGGGGGACTTTAAGCATGGTGGGATGGAGCACTGGAAGGGACTGATTAAAGATGGTGATAAAAAAACCCAACTAGCTGCTCTGCACAGTCCCTCCACACCCTCCCTGTCACACTGTCAGGTCCAGCAGCTTTTCGTTTACTGCCTTCAGGGTTCTCCATACTTCCTGTACCTGTACATTGATGGTCTGGTTGTGGAGGGATGACTGCTGAAGTAGGGGCGCCGCACAAAGAAGTGGTTGAGCTCCGCTGTTAGTGTAGCATCCCCAGAGATTTCGGTGGCATTGCAGGATCTGAAGTTGGTGATGTGCCCTTGCCACACCTGTCGGCTGCTGTGCTGCTGAATACATCCTGATTCCTCTGCTTGTAGTTCACTTTGGCCTCTCTGAAAGCACTATTTCTCTTCCTTAGCAGCTCCTTGACCTCCTTGTTTATCCAGGGCTTCTGGTTGGGAAACACCCGGATGTACCTGTCCACTGTGACGGTGTTGACACAGTGTTGAATGTAACCAAGTACTGCTGAGGTGAATACCTCCAAGTCATGGTGCTTAAAAATGTCCCAGTCCGTGCTTGCTAGAGAGTCCTGCAGCAGCTAATGGCAAGGTTTCACAATCCGTATCTTAGGGGGTGCTCTCTTCCTTGATCTATGTGTCGAATAAGAAACAGCGACATGCGATCAGAGGAGCCCAAACGGGGCAGGTGGGTTGCCCTGTATCCATGCTTGACGTTGGAGTAGGCTTTATCCAGCGTCTTAGTTCCCCTAGAGGCACATTTAATGTGCTGATGGATATCAGGGAACACTACTTTCAAATCAGCAACCAAGTGCCCTGCCTCTGGATGCTCTGTTGCTGGCTGAGAGCATTATCCAAATGGCCAAGAGCTGTACTGGGGTTAACACTGGGTGGAATGTATACAGCGGTCGCCATGACTACAGTAAACTCACGGGGAAGGTACAACGGCCTGCATCCAGTTAGTGTGGTCTGTATAAAGCCAAATCCGTAACGAAAACAGTGGGAACTACCACCATTGATCTATTTTGCCATACAGCTGGTGGTTATCGTGTAGACTGACGGGTGAACAGACATTATTGCTGACCACTGACTGACACTGATGTATTAGACATCTCCCCCTTGTTCCTCTGTCATGACTGGATGTGACAGGAACCGCTTCCCTTAAAACAGTGCAGTGGCGTCTCTGGCATGATAAGTTAAGTGGGGCACAAAAACTCGCCACCCATTAGCAGCAGCTAATCGAATTTGGGGCCAAAATATCCGTGCTCCAACGCTGTCTACTGAGAGCTTGTTGCGCGCTGCGATTTCAGATGTTCATTATATAAACAAACGTTGGTGGGCCAGCCCCAATATCAAGGCACCTCAAGAGGATTTAACCTATGAGCTTGTCAGTTATCTGGCAGACTTCGATAAATAGACCCAAATGTTTATAACAGAATTTTATTGATAAGAGAATCGGTCGTTTTACACTATTACTCTATAAACGACCCTGTCCCACCTATGTTGTGAACATAGAGCTCCATAGCGACATCTGGTGTGGCCAGGCCCCACTGGCCCCAATTACAGCGACGCCACAGAAATAGTAGGTACATCTCCTAACATCTATAGGAAGACTCTACATTCTCCAGAAAACACAAGCACCTTTTAGTTTCTTTGTATAAGAGCTGCACCAAATCATCATCTGAACTGCTACATGTAAAATGTCTCCTTTTTAAAGGACAGCTTGAAGGGAATATTTTCAGGGTTACAATTTCAGTGTCTGCATTCAAACTCTGCTTACCAAAAAGGTATATTATATATAAAATAATATAGAGCTGTATCATGTCTATTGGCATTTGATAGGAAGGTGTATAATCCATAAATGAGTAAATTTGTGTATAGTTGCCTAAAAGCTTTGATATACCTTTTATAAATATGGATTAGTTTTGCTCAAATGTAATAAAACCTTGGATTGTGAATGACTGAAATTATTGCCTCAACGGTTGTAATGTGACCACAAAAAAGTTAACTACTACTACCTGGGGTGCGCTCCATAATATTACTTATTTTGCATTATAATTGTCATGATTCTGGCCTGTCTGCTGTCTGCATTCTGCCACACACCCTCTGTCTGCTGTCCTCAAGGATCATTCACCACGCCTGGGAGGCTGCCTCTCCATGCCACTGCTGTCAAGCTCATCTCACACGCCTGTTTCCTGCCCTTCTCAAGGCCGCTGCAGACAGCGCTGGATTATTGTAAATGTCCAGCGGTCCTTTTCATGCCTATTGGCCTTGTCATGACCTTGATCACATTTCAGGATTTTTCTGCCTTGCCCTTGTCGGACATCTACCAAAGCTTCAGTTTTCTGGACCTGGATGGTTCTACGACTATGAGCCTTCCCTAGCCCCTGGACTTTGTCTGCCCTTCTCAGCCCTGACACGTGCATGACCCATGCCTGTTTCCAGGACTCTGACCTAGCCTCTGCCATCCTGCCTCACACCTCAGCAGTGAGTAAGCCAGCTCTCATCACTGCCTGGGCTCCAGCTTGCTCCTGCAGAGGTTCTGGTTTACATTAATAAACATTTTAAGGCTACATCACAATAATGCATTAGTTCATCTTGTCTGCAGTAGTTGACAAGCAACAGCACAGCTGCCAGATAAAGGAATAACTTACTGTGAAAAAGCTGATCCAAATTAATGGTGTCTTATTAACGTTTCAACATTAACTGTAACAGGACGTTCTCTTCTGCAGCAGCTGGATGTTTGTATTGACATATCTGTAATGTTTTTTTTTATTGGAGAAACATTCAGTTTTGATCTGTTTCATTACAGGCATTGCAAGGATGACAGAGAAATAAAGACTTTCACAACCACAGAAGACTTGAGAAAATTAAACAATGAAAGATGTACGTTATAAATGCAATTATGCTGTTAGTGTTCAACAGCTACTGTGGGGCTTAGAGCAACAACACCAGCTGCCATCTTTATATAACATGATGCGACAAGCCCATTCTCCTCTTTGTCACACTCCATTTCATTTGATTTCACAGCCAGAGGCTTTTGTGTAGGCATCTAATGCTGAGTGGAGTTGCTGAGGCTTGGGCGATTGATTTTACTGCTCGCTCTGTGGGATATCTCATGTCTGCAGAGCTCTGTGATTGCTTTTTCCCCTGTTTAAAACGGAGAATCCATCATCACAATCTGCATCTGATTTATGCCAGAATCGTTGCTTTCTCTATTGAAGAAGTCACACAAGAATGACTTCTTGTAGGTGACACGACATATAGTCGTGTCACCTACATAGTATATGTGGATGCTATTTACTTAATATTTTTAGCATTTAATGTTTTGAAACTGTTTTCTATTTGTCTTTCTTTGTTGTTTGCCAGGTCTCCTTTGAAAAAGAAATAGTAAAAACATACGCATACATACACATTTCTCTCTCTATATATACATATATATATATATATTCTCTCTCTCTCTCTCTCTATATATATATATATATATATATATATATATATATATATATATATATATATAGAGAGAGAGAGAGAGAGAGAGAGAGAGAGAGAGAGAGAGAGAGAGAGAATATATATATATATATATATATATATATATATAGAGAGAGAGAGAGAGAGAGAGAGAGAGAGAGAGAGAGAGAGAGAGAGAGAGAGAGAGTAAAACAAATATGTTTTTCCTGTATCTCATAGAAATGTCCACTAGATGGCGCTGATAAACAGCTTTTCTCTCCAAGTTGCCCAAAGTCTATGTAATCGTTTGTGCAACCCATTGTGGTTGAGTTTAGTTATGTTTATCATGCGAGTGAACACATGTTCATTCTAGGATTTTTTTTTTAATATATATTTTTGATAATTGGGTCCAAGAGAATCTCGCGATATCTTGCCATTGTCACTTCCTAAATGCTCGTACGCATTTTGCTTTGACGGTTTCGTATGAATCACGTCCGTTACGTCTAACAATTAGCGCAGAGCTCACTCTCATACTGGTTCAGTGAGTTGTGGGGAGTTTTTTTTTCTTCCAGAGGAAATGTCAAGCTCAGAAGTCCTGGACGGGGAAGCGGAGTGGAACGGCGGCATAATGGGTGAGTTCTCTCCGCTTTGGAAAGCTTTTTTTTTGGCCCTGGACCTTTGTTTGACAGCAACTTTTGGAACTGCTTGGCTCTTTAGAGAACTACTTTCTAACTTCGTCAGACGTGATACTGCAAAATACCTTCGGAAATACATTTTAGCTGTTATTCATTTCGCCTAACGCCGATGAAGAGAATCGTTGGGATCGTGTAGAAATGAGTGGCATGTGTGGCTGTTCGGCAACATGTCAGAAGCTGCTGCGGCTTCCTGTAGTCTGTCAGAAACACGAGCCGTCCGTTCGCGGCGTCTTTGCTGCTTGGCCTGGCGGAACACGGCTCCGTCTGTTGGGGAATAAAGCGAAACCAGGCCGTAACACCGAGAAGAGCTGTCAGGGTCTACAGGCTGGAGGGAGTTTAGCAGTGTGCGGAAGCAGCGGCGTTCTCAGCGGCAGCGCGTTGGTCCAGGGGCGGCTTTAGGGTCCCTGAGCACCGGGGGCCAAGCCCACCCGACACACACTCTGCTGCTTTTTCCTCGTTACAATTTCCTCTGTTTCTGCTCTGTCACCTGTAAGTGTTCCAGATCAGCAAACCAATGCTAATGTCAGACAAAGATCATTTGAATAAATAGAAAATGCTAATTTCAAAGGCTGATTTTTCCTTATTATCTTTTTTGTGCTAATGTGAAAGAATAATTAACCCCCAACCTCCACTTGTTTTGCCAGCAACAGCTTCCATCCAGTGTAGAGGTCGGCCAATACGTCGGCTGGCCAATATTTTTGGTCGATACATCGGCTGGCCAATATTTTTGGTCGATACATCGGCTGGCCAATATTTTTGGTCGATACGTCGGCTGGCCAATATTTTTGGCCTACAGTATATTTGCGTTTTATTTTCTTGCATCGACATCGGCCGATGTGTGCATGCGTTCGCTGATCGATTAGCGCATTCAGCAGCCATGCCTTAACGTCACATGAAGCGCATACATTGCTGTTCCCTCCCTGGCAGAGAGCAGCTGGTAATGTTGTAAGACTGAGTGCCAACAACAAGGATGTATTTTAAACTTTTAATGTAGCTTTAACTTTCTCATTTAGCTGTGTCTGGCCTTTGAAAGTCTGTCCCTGTCTCACTGTGAGTGGAGAATCATGTTTGCAGACGAAAACAAGTACAAATCACTATGCGTAGAGCATCTAACTTGACATAGAATAATGTCCATACACTCCAGCGGCGGTCAGTGTTTATTCTCTTCCTCCTTTCCACCAAACTAAAGAAGCTCTTTTCTCGCTTTGACACACTCGTTAAGTGCGAGCAAAGCGCTGCTGTATTAGTGGTGACACACGTTTTTTAGGCGTACCTTCCAGACTGCGGTCTGAAGCGGATTAGTCTTGGCTGGTTTAAACGCAGGTTTTGAGACTTGTGTAACATTTGTTATCATTGTGTCATTTTTATCGTGTAAATGGAAGAAGAGAAAGCAATATCGGCTTCAGGAATCGGCCCCCAAAAATCGGCAGCACATATCGGGTATCGGCTGACTGATGTCAGAATAATCTGTATCGGCATCGCCCTGAAAAAATCTGTATCGGTCGATCAACAATCCAATCTGAATACCCTTGAGCAAGGACTCTTCAGCCAATGTGGAAGTGTGTCAGCGGTCGCCATGATAAGTGCTGTCTGAATAGTGCGGTCAGTAAGGAAGGAGGTAGGAAAAGTAACCTGTATGCTGTATCCTCTGGCTAGTTTTGCCTAGGAACCCTGCAACGTCTTTTTGCCAGTGCAAAGAAGGCGTAAGGTATCCCACAATGCTTTGTGTGGCATGACGTGTAACCACAGCCCCCTCATGGCAATCATTGAAAATGTCCGGAGAGAAGAGATTGTGCACTTTGTACCGTATTTTCCGGACTATAAGTCACTCCGGAGTACAAGTCGCACCAGCCACAAAATGCATAATAAAGAAGGAAAAAACATATATAAGTCGCACTGGAGTATAAGTCGCATATTTGGGGGAAATTTATTTGATAATATACAACATCAAGAACAGACATGTCATCTTGAAAGGCAATTTTAAATAAAAATAGAACGGAGGCAACAACAGGCTGAATAATTGTACCAGGGTTTCCCGCAGCGCTATCTTGGTGAGGCGGCCGCCTCGCCAAATTCACGCTACCGCCTCGCCAACATTGCAAAAAAAAAACAAAAAAAGAAAACCTAAGTCGATATGCTTGCATGTTTATTTGACGGTAACAGGCGTTTTTTTGTTGTTGCTTTCGCGCGTGCATATAGTGGAATAACAGGCGCTCCGCTCCGCCGGTCGTCCGCGCAAAGCTTGTCTTCTGTTTGGTGTGAAAATAACAGGTGTAATGAACTTGACTTTGTAAAGTGCCTTGAGATGACATGTTTCATGATTTGGCGCTATATAAATAAAAATTGATATACCGGTAAAAATGTGTAATAATTTCACACATAAGTCGCTCCAGAGTATAAGTCGCACCCCCGGCCAAACTATGAAAAAAAACTGCGACTTATAGTCCGGAAAATACGGTAGTTCACTTTTGGAAGGCTGTAGGCCTGGATGTGACTCGCATTGTCCGTGTGCGTTTCCGTCACATAATGATGCCGGAGTTAAAGGCTGGCTGAAATCTGTACGGCCGTCTGAAGCTCCTTTGCTTCCCACGATAGAGTTCTTACCGTCAGCCCCCGTGATCTTCTCTACAACCTAGGGCAGTCATAAACAGATATCTTAGTAATCGATTTTGAGTATTTTATTGATTATTCTGACGATTAATCAAGTAATCTGATAATAAATTGGCACATTCTGCAATTTTTTAACTTAAGCTTATTTTATGAGTAATAGACATAAATCAAAACAAATGCAAAAGATCATAAGAGTTCATTCTTTTTTGAATAATGAGGACAAATGTGCAGCTAAAATAAGTTCTAGGATCAATATGTTGAAAGCTCAGCCCTTTCTGGTTGATCTAACATCAATACAGTGTTAGCTGCCTCTGTAGTGATAATGGTCTCAAGTTTAATTTGCATATAGCGTTCCAGATTTATTTTAAGTTAAAAAGCAATAATCTATTCAAATAAAACAGAACTTCTCCAGTGTAATTAAGGGCCAAGTTACGCTCTTCTTGTTTTTTCAGTCCAGCAATGGGCAATAAAAATAATTACATTAATCTAAAAGGTAAACAGCCTATTCAAATTCAGGCTTGATAAATGCTGCCTCCAGTCCGCTGTGGTGCAGTTATTAATGTCCAGAGGGGAGAGGACACACCCCTGAGGGACACCATTGCTGTTGTTGTGCAGGAAAAGACCCGCTGACAGCTGGAGGACGGTCCTGTGAGCAGGCTGAGCTTCTGGCAGAGGATGACGGGCTTGAAGTCCACAACATCCCTCTCTCTGCCACACACTGAGAATGTCTTCAGTCTGAAATGATCTCCAGCCTGCAGCGTGAACACACAACGGACCCAGCATTCACACTGGAGGGGGTTGTTTGCAGACAGGAAACAGGAAGCTGTTTTAATTAGCTTTATGCTATTGGAGCTGCAGAGTGCTTTGTACCTGAGTAAGGCTTTGATTGTCAAGAATTGACGTGTCACTGTCTGCTGCTCGCCTCTGCTGCTAACATGAGGCGTTTGGAGGACGATCGAAAAACACTGAATACATTTTGCTGTTAATGGGTCCTAGTGATGTACTGTGACCATAAAATAGCAGAAAAATACATTTATTCATCTTCAAATAAAACCATGTTGGCCAAGCGTTCCTCCAAATAATGTCTACCAAGTCCTCTTTGAGCCTGAACAGAATTGTGCCTCGGCCGTGATCAGCAGACAAACGTTGTTGTGCGCCACATGCCGACAGTAGCGCACAACTATTGACACGGCTGTTGGGGAAGCCGGCAGACCGTCTTGCAATGCGTCGCAGTAAAGCGGCAGCTCGGCGTGGTCAAAGACCAACCTGATCTACAGGGTCAGGGTTACTGGTCCTCTTTAGTTTTGCACCTCTGCTTGCCGTTGGGGACTCGCTCGGCTCCATTGTTTATTCATTTTTCGCATGCGCAATGTCATGCTTGCGGTCACGAGGTCTTGTGGTAAATTAATATACACGAAAGCGCTTTGTTTACTAACAAATAGTGCAAAAACACAGTGTAAAAGACAGAAATGAAATAAATTGACCCAACAGGGCCGATTATTTGCAACCAGAGTGAGCTACCAGCATAGAAAGTTGTAGTCACTTGGTCCTTTTTAAAGGAAAATTAAATGTATGCGTCTGAGCAACACGATAGAACTAGCATTACAGACAATCTCATCATTTGTTTGCTTTTTTCCAATCCTTCACCAGCTGAGATCGTCCTATAGTCCACCTTTATTTCTAGGTGTAATAAATGACTGTTTGGGGGGAAATCTGTTCATCTTCAGCTAAATAAAACTCTTCTTGCAACAAAGCTTTGGCAATAAGCCCAGGCTTTGCCTTGAACTGGTACGAAAGGTATAGAAAGACTATAATTATTTGGGTTATCTTTCTTTTACATTATCATCATAAATTCAGTGTGCAAAAGTCAGTAAAAAGTCTCCTGACCACTCATGGGATAGCAGTGTAGAATAATAAATGAATAAACAGTAAAGGTAAAACAAAAAAAACACCATTCACTGCACATCTGCTGCATCTGGACGGCACTTCCTCAGAAAAAAGTTAGGCAGCATATAACGGGCCAATTTTAGACTGTTTCACTTCAAAAGCAGAGTAGATGTTTCTTAAATGTCATGCTGTGCCGTCGGTCGGTTTGTTACCATGTTAAACGTTTAAACTCGATACCGATGCTAGGAGGAACACTCTATACCGTTTTTGATGCAATAGCAGCATATTTTTTAAAAGGCACAGGTTTATTTCTGGTTAAGTGAGAACATATGATTAGGTCAACATGATAATCCTTTAACTTCCTGAATTGAACAATTCATCCCTTGTTTAGAGAAATATAGAATTTAAGGGTCACTTCCTTATTTGGCTAAACGGCAGAGGAGATCAAACTTAGAAGTGTTAATAACCTCCATGGAAGTCATAATTATTTCATCAAGTTTGCTTATTAGTGTGCCACTGTGAACACCCATCTGCCTGTAGACTTATTGTAGGGGGGGGCTTTATTTTCTAACGTAGAAATGAAAGCCAATATCCATAACAAATATGCTAGGTGTGGATGGTGCTGGCATGATACAGGAAAAGCAGAACCTCTATTGATTTCTGCTTGCTTTACGTAGGTTATGGCCATTTGCTTTCATTCAGGAATGAGCATAATTGTGTTAAATTCCTAAAGCAGGGATGTCCAGCCTATTTTTCCTTTCTTTTAGTCCTGAGAAAGAATATAAATGGAAAACTGAAAATGTGTATTGCCCAGGAACACAGTAATGCATATGCACCCCTACATATTGTTGGTTTATATATATTTTTTAGAGGTTAGTAATGTATGCGTGAGATAAACATTTTTTTGTGTGATGTGGAGATCTTCAGGAAGGCTAAAAGAGGATGATGGTCCTAATATAATGTCAGTGTGCTGGGTTTCCTGCCGGTGCTTCTGTCCTGACTCAGGGAGCCCATCCGACAAGTACAACCACCCCCCCGCTGCTGCTGGCTGGTTATGAGAAAGACTTTGTCAGGTGGAACTGAGTGTGTGAGCCGTCAAAGCTGCCAGGGAACCATGTCGGGGAACAGGTCCGACTGCTTCTCTGTGAAAGACAAATCCCAGCATGATGTCAAGCGCATTACTCAAATAACAGCAACAGAAAGAAGATAACGCCAATGAATGAGCGAACAACATGGAGCCGATTGGGTTAAAATGCCCAGTGGAGAAGAGTGGAAGAGCAGTTCTGAGCTCCACCATGAAGGAGAATAATTCCCAGCTATATCACTGTTAGGTCTGTATGTGTGTGTGTGTGTGTGTGTGTGTGTGTGTGTGTGTGTGGGAGGGGGGGGGCATGTATAGCTAGCGTTAGGACTAAAATCTGACAGTAGACCAGTGTTCTGTGGACAATTGGCAGTTTGAGGACATTTTTCAAGGTCCTCACACTGCAAATTGGGCTAATGCTTAGGTTAGGGTTAGCTATGTACCTGTGACCTTAGGTTTAGGGTGGGTTCAGGGTAAGGGCGTATAAAGCAATAAAAAATGAATGAAAGTCAATGGACAGTCTTCACAGTGATGGACGTACCAGTGTGTGTGTGTGTGTGTACTTGCACTTGCAGTTGAGAGAAAAGATATTTTTCACATTTTACCACCAAAGTGATGTAAAGTGAGGACCTTTTTTCTTTTTTAATCCTCTCTTTGGTCCCCTGCTTCAACACGCCTGACTCACATATGAGCTCATTTGTAGGGCAAGGGACCCATCTGAAAGCAGCAGGACATGGGCCCTCCAGGATGTGAGTTTGAGAGGGTTAGGCATATACTGGTAATGGTTAGTCAGGGTAAGGGTAACTGCCTATTTGAAACTGAGAGCTACTTCATTGGTACTGTGTCATAAGAAGGGCTACCAGTACTGACCTTTGAACTAAGGAGTGAGCGCTCACCTTAAGTTCATGTAATATAAACACGTTTAATGCTTTTAAATCTATATAAATACAAGTATGACTGAAAAGAAGAGCAACTGAATAAAATAGTATTTTAAATACAGCTCACTTGAGGGTTGTGCTGTTTTTTGAACAGGCGCCACATAAGGCCCTGGAGCCTGTGGGCACCATGTTGGTGACCCCTAGGGTAAGGCCCCCAAAAGGGTTGCAATTGAATGGAAGGCAGTAGAAGTGGAGGTAAGGTCCTCAGTAGGTGTTTGGGATGCGTGTGTTTGTATTGTACAGTGGCACCGACATAGTACAGATGGCTCGGTCAGGCTTCCTGCCAGCTCCACATGGCGTATCAGGTGACACGTCAGGCTAATACCAAGAGGCCAGTCTGCTCCCAGATTGCTGCAGTGACGTCATGTCTGTGTGCGTAAGAGAGGGAAGTGGTTTCGTTCTTCCTCTGCATGCAGCACCAGGCTCGTTCTCACTCTCTCATCCACCTTGGTAGATTTCCTCAAACTAGCAGATGTCATGCAGGCTCAGCACTTTGATGGAAATGATCAGAGTGTTTGCCATTTTCTGTTGTTTGGGGACTTGTTACATTTGAAATGAGGGCTAGAGTTTGGCCGGAAACTTTGTATAAAGATAAAACATTAAGTAGTTTGTACTGATAATCCCTAACTTTCTGGTCTACAGCAATACGAGCTCAAAATAATACCTTAATTCCTCTACAAATGGTCTTGATGATCCCATGTATGCTTTGTCAGAGTCCTCCCAGTCAGCAGGAGTGATACTAGGGGTCGGTCAAATATCCATTCATCAGTTCTCCCAATGCAGTATTGATTCAGAAAATCCTCTGATTTGGTTAGCTGCGTTGGCCAAGTTTCCAGCCATTTGTGTTGTACGAGCAAAAGCCGGATAGTATGAATGTAAAGTAAAGCAAGAAGCTTCATTGTAACTGTGTTACCATAGTGACTGACGCCGGCTCAGGACGTACACCGATTACATTATAACACGCAGACACAACAAGACATAAGATTTCCAAATAAGTTTTAAGCGTGCAAATAGTCTTTAGGGTCTGATAAGTCATATTTGAGTCCAAAAAGTCAGATAGCATTCTCTTTACTAACGTTATAAATTACTGCGTAGTTTCATCAATTAATCACCTGAACGCTGCTTTGATGATGCAATCATGCCCACAGGAAGTACTGTGCAATCATTTTAAACCTTCAGACAACAGACCTGTGCAGTCTGCATGGACATTCCCTGAGAAACTAGAGAGTGATAATAGGCACAACCAGTAGTGTGAATATAAAATGTAACAGAGCTCAGACGTCTCAGCAGGGGGTGATTGCCCTCACAGCTTTTGGAAAGAAGCTGTTTTTGAGTCTTAGTTTTTGGTTTAATGTTTCTGAAGCGTTTCCGTGATGGAAGTGGGTCAAACGGTGTATTGCCTGGGTGGGTGGGACCTGTGGTAATGCGTCTGGCCCTTTTCTGCACTGGCGCAGCATAAACCGCGTCCAGATCCACAACGCCACTGAGACGACTGTAGATCTACATGCTATTACTTAAGACCGTTTCAAACTGAATTATATGGGAAACGAATCTGAAAACATCACGCCTGAAGGCCAAACTATATCGATTAACTACGTTAGCATCGCTCAAATGCAGCATATGTCAACATTAGAGTCGTTTTCACAGGCTTAAAGTAAAAATGCATTCAACGTAACCATCCTTAGGTGCCTTTTTTTTGCCTTTTCGCCCCCTTTACTTCAGACATGTCATGTCTAGTTTCCCTTCACTCCTGAGAATTGATAATTGGTCATTTTCTTAAAAACTCTATCAAGAACTTTATCAAGAGTGTCTTTCCATAACATGGCTAATTTCTTTTACACTACAGATGGTGTTTAATAGGTTATTGGGCCACCTGTATTAATTACTGACTGAATAAACAAACATTGTGGTTCTCTCCCACATTGTTAAACTTGGACATATTTCTAAAATAAAAAAAAACAGTACTGTTTGAATAGAGTAAAATATATGAAACATTAATAATCCCCAGGAAAGCGCTCTCCATCAACCGTCTATAATATTTTGTGTAATGCTCTCTGTTTTTCTGTCATCAGTGTAAAATTATCCCATACTGAACTGTTTTTGGACCACTTCACGTTGCCTCCACCATGACTGTTTGTCTGGCTCTACTTTAGAATAACCAGCAGCTAAAAGAAGGTCCGTCTAAGCGGACGTTATCAATTAATCGGATGGAACAATCTTTAATCTAATTAACCAGTAATCAACAACTGTAAGGCGATTATTTGTTTTCATCCCTGGTACATATTTTGTGGTGTGGCTAGCATAGCAGTCGTGGGTGAAGGGGGTGAAAAGAGCAGGTCTTAGGACACAGCCCTGCAACGTTCCAGGGTTGAGGATCAGTGGGGCAGATGTAAGTTTTCCTATCCTCATCACCTGGGCCTGTTGGTGAGGATGTCACTGATCCAAGAACAGATATTCATATTCAATCAAAATGTGGAATCAAAATCAAATGGAGTTGTAAGGTTCTTAACAAAACCCAGCCTTAAAGTCTAACTCTTGGACTGAAAAGAAAATCCTGAAAACTGTTGAATAACTTCCAGAACAAGGTAAACTTTGAATATTCATGTATCAAAAGTGTTCAAATTAAGTTTAAATATGAAATATTGCGCATTTTTTTACACCAATTATGGTATTCCGCGTTTGAGTGCTGCCTCCGTTTACTATCGGCCATTTCCGACGTGTGACGTCAGTTCAAGAGCACCGAGAATGCGCGAAGCGAACTTGCATAGAAACACACATTGTTTACGTTGTACAACCGGTACGGCGAACAAGGATATATGGATGTTTTCCAGTATCTTCTTTCACACACCAAATCTGCTGATCCACGTCTACTTTGAGCAAAAATCGCCGAACTAAGTCCACAATAAAATGCCTTCTAGGTGCGTAGTTGGTGGCTGTAGTGTCGCTTATAGACCAGTTCACTGCTATTGTTTTCATCCGGGTTTTTCGCGCATGCGCGCCGGAGTGGAAGGCAGAAGGCGAACACATAGCGGGCACAAAGAGGAAACTGACGAGTTCTCGACGTATTTTTCTTCTTTGGATAACGTATCACAAGATCGTTTCAAGAGTAAGTTGATGGTTGATGGTATCAGATTGCCAGATTTATACAGCAAAAGCCTGAAGGGACGGAGCGAGTCTGTGAAATGCTGGCCAAGTGTTCCGTACGGCGACATATACAACTGCCTTATCAACACGGCAGAGCATAGAAGCATGAAACCACTGGACGGCTACAATTATTTTATATCGGGGAAAAAGGCTCCAGCAACCCCCGCGACCCCATGAGCGATTAAGCGGGTCAGAAAATGGATGGATGGATGTTCAGACATGTTTGTGTAATATCAGCAAGCGGAGTCGGACACACAGCGCCTCAGCAGAGAGGACGACCCGCCCGGTAGGTTAGAACAAACATTCTTCACTAAGGATTATTTTGGTGTTTTTGTCCTATTGATCCTTTTCACAGACTCATGCCAGAGGGTTTGCATACATTGTACATGTACGTATATAAAAAAAAAATCGCCAAACTAAGTCCACAATAAAATGCCTTCTAGGTGCGTAGTTGGTGGCTGTAGTGCAGACCGCGGTGAAGTTGGTTTGACATTGGACATTCAAGCTCCTCGGAGTCAGAGGGATCTAGCTCACGGTTGATCCGGTTGAAGGACTCCGATTTCGGCCAGCGTCTCTCAGCTGCTCCCTTCTCCCGAACGCGGTGGGACCGTCAACAAATCTGATTTGATTTTTGTTTCTCAAGAGTGCTCTGCTCAAACCAATTTCACCGCGGTCTAGTGCAGGCCAGAAAGTAGCGCTACATACTTGGCCGGTGGATCAAAAGGTCCGAAAGAAATGGGATAAATTCGTAAAAGAAACATGAAAGGACTGGATTGCCGGCAGTGACAAAAGTGTTTTATGCAATTCACACTTGACGAGCGAGGATTTTGAGGGGTACTTACAATGGAGCATGGGCTCTATGTCTTGGGCAGCGTTAGATATAGTCTCCTCAGGTTCACCTTGTTCAAACTCCGTTTCTTCGTATATATATTCGGTATCGGAGTCGCTGATGCTTGAGGTGGAGGTTGTAGATGTATCAGACATTTTTTTTATAAATTTTTTGTACGTAGAGTAAGAGTTATTAATTAAATTTAATAAATCGGTAGCGAAAGTCGTAGTGTTAGGAGCCTGATGCACGGTACTCGTTCTGTTTGTGACGTCACATTCCGTAGCAGCCCGATTGAAGAATGTTCGGGCTCTTTCGCTTATACAGCATGTTTTATCTAAATTATTTCCAAACGGCGCACATAATTCACATATAATATACATTTCTTTACTCTGGTGACTATTTGAATGCATCTGCGTAAAAATACATTCAGTCCAAGAGTTAGACTTTAATTGATACGTGGCTCTTTGTACGAAGACAGAGGAGCAGCAGTCATGTGACGCCACACTGATGGCTCACTCTGATTCACTATACAACACTTGAACAATTGTGACACAACACTCGATGGCGTTTCATCTTTTCTAAAGGATAAGCCCTTTGATGAATCATGGCTGAACAATGAAAGAAACGGCTTTGGTATGCAAGTATGAAGGACATGTTTTACAGGTCTGTGGAGCTCTGCTAGCTAGACCTGCTAATTAAATATAACTTTCAACACCGGATGTGGAAAACATTAAATTTTGCCTGTTGATGACAACTTCTTGAACTGATCAGGTAGAGCTAAAAATGTCTGACTTGTAATAATGACATACTTAAGTAAAACTAATACAGACTAGGACTAAGACAGCTTTCAGTGACCCAGGAGCATCTCCTTGTTCACTGACCTCCAGTAGCTGAGGACCAAGTGGCTCACGAGCACCTGTTGTTAGCAGACTTTCCAGAAATGGGCTTTAAGTATAAGCTCCAGTATAGTCCAGGTCTCCCCAAAGGATCATTGGGAACAGTTTATACCCCAGGACACGCTCAGCCTTGCAGCAAATCATTCTCTAGGAAATTTATAGAAACAATTTACTGGAAAATCTCCTGCTAGCTGAAACTCCTGTCTCTTCCCATGTGAGGGTTAAAGAGCCAGTGGGGAAATGTTCAGTTGCGTATTCAAGCAGACATTGTTGCATGAATGTTGCACGCTCTGTTAGGGTCATGGGAAGTTGGTGTGTTTGAGAGAAGAGCTATTCTCCTCTCTGCCTCAGACTCTCTAGACCTCGGTGTAACCCCAGCTTCCGGGAGTACCTCCCCTCATGGTTTCCGGTTCTTCAGCAGAGTGCACGGTGCAGTTCTCTCTCTGGTACGGCCTTCCTGCCTTCCTGAGCCGAGTTGGTTTCTTTGTGGTAAAGGCTTTGTTCTGGCTGCATGTTTGACTACCATGGCTCAGTCCTGTAAACACCTGCTGCGTTCCTTTGGTTAAGACATGTCAGTGACTGTCAGGAAGCCAAAGTGGATGATGCTGTGCAGTGATGCTGAAACCAACATGTCGGCTCTGTTCTTTCTTTCCGGGATGAAGCTCAGCATCCTTAGCTCTGTTTGCAGATAATAAGACACAACAGATCGCAGCGCTGTGGATGCTTCTCATCAACAAAATCTATACTGTTCAGTGACAGCAGGTGTAAAGAGTAAACAAAAGTAAAGAATTAAAAAGATTCACAAGTCTGTAAATCAGGCAAAAATATCAGAAAGCATAAACCAAAACCAGGAAAACCTCCTACTTTGATTCAACATGAATAAATTTCATTCCTTTTTTAGCTTTTATATTTCAATAATGTCAAAAGACCAAAGAGGACAATTTTTTTTTATTTTCTAGTTACATCTGATAGAGTAGTTGTAAATATGATGACATATCGTTTACATATCTGAGCCTTCCTGTTATTTAGAAACTACATGTGGTGCACATCCCACTGCTTGTTTTATTTACGCTTATCTATTTCTGCTCAGACTCGTCTATAGTTGGACTTCTAAAAAACGTCTAAATGAACATTGAAAGAAAAAAACACTCACTGTTAAACCAAATGTGTTTCTATTTTAGCACAGACATTTAGACACATTTATAGCAAAGGACCTCTTTACTGGGTGGTTTAGACATTTAAAAAGCACTAGAAACACAATATCTATCCATAAGTGCTGATATATTATTATTGTTAGCGCTTTGTGTGTGAAGCGCTTTGGAGGTCGTCAAGACTAGTTAAAGTGCTATACAAGTACAAGCTATTTACCATTTGTTAGTTGTTAGGGGTTGATAATAATTTAATAACAATATATAGACGTGTGGTTAAATAAAACAGTTTTCCTTCCTTTTTCATTTACATGCTCCCAACCAATCACAAACGCAGACCCAGGAACGCGCTGTTACCAAGCCCCACCCCAAGCCACGCCCCCTTCAAGTAGTTCAGGGAGCACATGTTATTTTACCTATTTTAAAAACATGCAGTGTTTGTAAAAAGTTGGTTGAAAGAAGGGTTGAGTTTAAATTCAGAGTTTGTGTTCTTTATCTAAAAACAGGTAATTTAACAACAGCATGAAATAGCTAGGGCTGCACACAAAATATGTTCTTTTTTTTATATTTATCGATACCGATCAATATGATTTGTATTTTATCAATATGCTTTTTTCCTATATTGTCCAGCCCTATTAGTAGTAGAAGTAGTTAAAGTTGACTCATCTAGTCATCCACAGGGAGGATCTGGGTAAAACGCACAGAAACAACCCAGCAGGGATTTGGGACAGCACAGCAAGTCAAGAAGCAAAAGTTAGGATGCTCAGCTAACAGTTTTCTACACATTAGTTAGTGTGTAGAGACACGGTGCGGGTGAGGTTAGAGGGATTTAAAAAGAAAAGGCAAATATAATGTGGTGTTCTAATTACTTTGTTTTATTGACTTTTGTTTGTTTTTTGTTTTTTCTGAATCCTGGACCTTCCAACCCTCACGGCTACCTTGCTTACCCTCTGCTCTCCATCCCAGCTGTAAGTACTGTGCTCTGCTTATTTTAACAAGTTTAAAGATCAAAACAGCTAAAAACAAGTTTAAAGATGTAATGGTGGATGGAAAAAATAGTCTTAATGTTTTTGGGTTTTTTTTGTCTTTTGTTTTACAAAAGTGTGGCCTGTATTTGTATTTAACCAACCTTGCCCATTAATGTTTAATCTCCAGTGCAACTAAATGAGTCTGACTGCGTGTAATATAATCTTAGTGTAAATGCAGCTGTTCTGTTTCTTGCCTAACAGGTTAGTTAGAGAAGATTAGAGAACAAACAGCCTCATTAAGACTGAGGAACCCAGCAGACAGGTCAGAGAGGACGTTCTGGTTCAGTTAAAGCAAGGTCAGGTTCTACAACATCCTAAGCTTAAAATATCTCCCAGAGTTCTGATCAGTCCATCATCTGATCATGGAGAGGATGGACCACTGCAGAGACATGGACGTCCACCTGGACTGACAGGCTGGACAAGGAGAGCTTTAGTCACAAGCAGCCAATGGGTGTCATGAAAACTAACACGACAGCTCCATGAAGACAGCATCAAAATGGTGAAACATGGTGGTGGCAGCATCATGGTTAGGGAAGGAACAAGGGCACTGGGCAGTGTTGACAGAGTGAAGCTAAACACAGAATAATCATTGAGGGAAACCTGTTAGAAGACTTGAGAGTGGATTGGACCTTCATGATCCAACAGGATAACGGCCCTACATGTACGCAGAGCTTCCAAGCGACGGTTTAGATCGAAATACCGTCATTTGTTGGAATGGCCCAGTCAAAGTTCAGACCTGAACCCGAGTGAGAATCTGTAACAAAACTGATGTTCAGACACTCGGCATCCAATCTGAGACTGAGCTATTTTTCAATGAAGAATGAGTAAAGTTCTAGTCTCCTGATGTGCTAAACTGGCAGAGAATAATCCCAAACTTATTGTTTGCAAAGGCTGCTCATATAATGTTTTGACTGAGGGACCTGGATAGAAATCCACACCACACTTTCAGATTCTGTTTGTAGCAAATGTTGAAACCAATCCATCATTTTCCTTCTACTTTACTATTATTTACAGCTTTGTGTTGGTCTGTCAGACAAAGTACCAATACACTACTTTGGTGCTCATGGTTGTAAGATGACACGTGTGTGAAATCCTTTGGAAACGTGTCCTTGTTTGTTTTTAAAGAGTGCCCTCCCTGACAGCATGAGCCCAGAATGGTCAATAAGGATGTAGATTGCTACCAATAATAACAGAATTAAAATGTTTTACGTACACATGAGAGTGTGATCGGTATAAATCAGATTTTTGAATGTGTGCAAGTACTCTCCATAATAGTTTGTTTGTGTTTTGGGGGAAAAGTAAAAGCTGTGCGTTCATTCAATCTGCAGCAACAGAAGAACTTGGAGGGCTACGTGGGCTTTGCAAATCTTCCCAACCAAGTTTACAGAAAATCAGTGAAAAGAGGATTTGAGTTCACACTCATGGTTGTGGGTGAGTAGCTCTATTTTAACCTGCCTGTCTGCATGTCTGTGTTCACACCTGGATATCAGAGCTGGGTAATATGACCAATTCATTAAATTATATAAAAAATGTGATATCACAGTAGAGTCTTGGAATGATGGCATTGACAATATATTGTGATATTTCTAATATCTTCTACTTCCCTGTCATAACAGTCACCACTAATACAGCTGCCAGCAGTGACCAGGCTGTGACAAACTTTAGTTGTGATCTTTAACAATTTCAGTTTCTAAACTAAGCTACAGTTTGGCTGCGCTTAAAAAGCATATTAGACTGGAAACAAAAATCTAAACTGTTGACAGAGTGTGATGGCGCTCATATGAGCCAAGCATCAGGCCAATGTTCAGTGATCAGTGAATGGAAGAGCTGCTTTCCAAACAGAGAGAAAGGGCTCCTTGCTACTGCTGTAGGTTTGAGACCCGTATAGTTTGGTCTGCCCGGAGGCTGTGAAATCACCCGTGTTTGTAGGATTATGTGTCATATAATGACTGTTCTTAAGGAACCCTGATGCAGACAAAGATGAGATTAGAAGCTGTTAAAAAAAGCTGCTAAAAGCAAAAACACTAAATCCCAACAGCTGACACAGCAGTATGTCACCGGTAAAAGGCAGGCACCAACACATTAAAGCTTTGTTCAGGGAAGAGCAACTTAAACAGCAGCCTATTTAGCTTCAGTGGTAATCCACCATAATTCATATAAGGACCCTTTCTAATGAACTCAGGGATTGGCTAAAATGGCTCCAGTGCAGAAATCTGAATAAAAGTCCTATTACACAGCTGAGCATAAAACTCAGGACCAAAGTACTCCCCTTTGACCCAGGCAGTGATGATAAAGGTTTCATCCTTCTCTCAGTTCTGCAACCAAACCGTAGATTTCCTTTAACTCGAGCAGGTTAGATGGAGCTTGGCTGACATTTCTTATCCACTTTGTGTTAGAAGTCCTGTTTGTCTTCCTGGTCACCAGTCCTTGATCCAGAGCTCTTTTCTTTTAGAAACAAGTTTTCTCACTATTAATCCAAATCCTGACACTGAAAACTCAGTAACCTCACCTGATGCATTCTGGAGCCACCAAGCTTCCAGCCAATGGGATGCAGGGGGAGGTTTTTAAGGAAGCTTATACACCAACTGACACAATATTGCTTTTTTGGATACTTGGTACAAAGCTTGATGCATCAAATGCATTTGTGATATCGCCATTCAGATGTTAACAGATGACAGCTGCAGCCTGCCTTCAAGATGCAGCTTTATATTCTGGCAGTGTAAGGATTCCCTGTGTGTTCTAGATTTATTTTGTTTTCTGCTCCTGGTTCTGAGCTGGATTTCTGTAGTTATAGTTGGTGACATGAAACGCTGACAAAATAGCTAAAAGATCGTTTAGATTATGTCAAATATAAATGTATTTGTTTTGCATTGGTTTGCTAAATTATAATGTCTTAATTTTGTTTTACATTTCTTTCATGGCACGTCCCCTCAGCATCACTTGTGCTCAAATAGACAATCAAAATATGATAGCATTTAATCAGGGTATGCTGGATAACACTGGAGACCTCTATGCACAATGTGCCTCACTTCATGGCTGAGTTGCTGAGGTTTGCAACCGCTTCTGTTATGTTAGAATATTGCTACCAGCTGTCTCTGGAATATCTGATGGTGAGGAAACTTAAAGACTGGACTTACTACACAGGTATCATCTCATCACAGTACCAATGGAATCCACTGAGCTGCCGTTCTTTTGAAAATGTTGGTAGAAACAGGCTGGAGGCCTGGGTGCTGGAAGTTATCCCTTTGTGGTCATTGGAGCAATTGGAACACCTGAAATCAGTGATCTGAAGGCCCGAACCAATGCTACTGGCTGATCAGCATTTTTGCTATTGTTCTAAATCTGAATTAAATCAGACAAAAGTTGTGGCACTTTAGGTAGAGTTGCAGGGTGGTGAATTACAGTGTAATGTAATTTTACATTCTTAAAGGCAACACCAGGAGTTTAAGTGTTTTGAAAACAGCTGTAGGTGAAAGGAGAAGAAAAGGGGACTGTCAGCAAGATAATAAAAATGACTGTTGCTTATAGGCGTAAATCTACCCCTTGGTTCCTGCATGTGTGCCTCTGTGATTATCCGTGTCATTCAGATTATGTGGAGGGAGGAGACTTCCTGTCATTCCATTCATGCTCTCACAGTCAGGGCCTGGTCAGCGTATTCAACAGGAGGTTCTCCTCTTTGGCCTTTCCTTTCTCTGCGCTTACACGCTGCTACCTGAGTAGGGAACGGCCCCTAATGGCCACATGACATCATATCCTGTGCCATGAGCCCAGAACATGCAGTATCCTCCTCCCTCAGGGGCTGAGAACCTGATCTGAGTGGATCTCACCCTCTGTCTTTGTGCATGGAATCATGCTGTGGAGTTCCCCGTGCCGTGCTCTTAGGAAAAAGCGAATGTGGTCATTTTAATTGTAACAGCAGGATTATTAGGGAAGCCAGACATAAAGCATCTGTGTCCATTTTTGTAGGTTTTAGCAGTGAAGGGGGTGTTATTGAACATCTGCTCTACTGGGACCTGATGAGTGGGGGTTTTATGAGAAATTGTGAAACTCTTTGGCCTTTTTTCCAGAACTTCTAACTTGTGGCAGAAACCTGCTTCTTGTTGGCTTGGGTTCTTTCTGTTTTGGGACAGCATTTTATTATGAACATGGTGAAGAGTTCCCTTTCCAGCTGACTATTAACAGTTTACGTGTTGAGTGGTTTCCATTTTTGTTTACTCCATAGTTGACACAAAGCTGATTTTCCTTTGTTCATTGAGAATATTTCATATACTTAATAAAGAGATATTCTAGAAACAAATGTGGCACAGTTAATTTTCTAGTTAGTGGTAATGGATGGTGCAATCAAAGTGACAAACCATGACTTGGAAATTAGTTTCAGTGTTGTTTTTTTTAAGGTTTTCTTTTGGGGTTGGGGGTCTACCACCCACGCTGTCTGATCCTTGGGTTGCATTTCCTCCTGTGTTCCTGGGAGGTCTGCTGCAGAACTAAAACCTTGGACTTTTTAATATTAGTAACCATGATCGCAGGACCAAAAAGCTGCTTGGAAATTATCTTAAAATGAAGACCATAGATGCCCATAATAAAAAAAAAAAAAAACTGCTTCATGTTAAAGGAGATGTCCCCTTTTAAAAAGGATAAATAGCTGATCTTAAGCGTGATAAGGTTAAATATGACCAGCGCAGGGCTTAATGTTCTGTTTAGGGGAAGCAACAAATATTCTCACTCTATTTGAATATGTTTAGAAAAGAAAACCTGAAATTAAGTCAAGTTGATTTGTTTGCTGTATGAAACAATAAAGTCATGGGTTACATAATTGAGATGGAATCACTATTCAGCGCTTTAAGGGCACCAACAGATTCCCCCCCTCCTCCTTCTGTATATCAGCGCTGGTGCACTGGGTGGTTGTAACCTCTGCTAGCAAACAAGTGTAAGTGGGACAGAGCCATTTGTTAGTCAAAGTCAATGTTTGGCAGTGATTTTCATGTTGGCAAAGGCTGACCTAGATGTTGACAACTGCAACTGCTGCCTGTTTCACATTTTCCCTAGCTGGCAGTTTAATACTGCATCACTTAAGCAACACTGCCTACAGTAAAGTGGGGAACTTGATGCCTTTGCTGAAAGCATAACGGACTATTTTAAAGCATATCCTTCATTAATGTTTTGTACTATTTTTATTGCATGTTTTGAATGGAAAGTCCCATTCATGAATACAGTTGTGGGGAAAAGATGACTGCTTTCACAACACTCACAATTTCCCTTTCATAAACCAACAGCGCATGTTTTACATCACCTGCACGTTAGAAAACTTGTCATGGAAGGCCTAAAAAAGGAATCAATCAATGCAGTCTCTCCCTCTCATGAGCTAGTATTTTCCTTCTTTCCCTCCACCGTCCTGCTGAATAGCAAATGGGGCTTTTGGATAAACCCACATGGTTTACACAGCTGCTGGAAATTTCCTTTAAAGGAAGCAAGCTGGCTGCAAAGTGAGCCTCAGCTCAGCAGGCAGCTCTCAAGATTGGTCCTCCTCCTGTAGAAAAGAGAGTTGTAGGAGAAAATCCAAAATGTTCCCCTTCAAGCTTAGTAGTAGCAACAGCTTTTCATAGAACCGTAAACCGAAGGATGTCCGTTGCTGTGAAAATATTCACAGCAACGGATGGTTTGATGATTTCTACTATTTTTGCCTTGTATGTATTAATTTACACATTTTATACTTATTAGCAGTTGGTAATATGAAAAAAAGTAACCCAAAGAAATCTAAAAGTTGTTTTTAAATGGTGATTTAATTTATTAATGGAAAAAACCTATACAAACCTACCTGGCCCTATGAGAAAAAGTAATTGACATATTTAAGTCATGAATTAGCTGTGAATAACTATATTTTTTGGGTTCTGTTTGACCAGCCATGCCTTTGCCCAATTACTATCAGACCTGTAGAGGAATTACAACATGAAGTAGGCTGAACTATCTGTAAAAAGCAACACATCTAAAGAAATTCAACAAAAGATGAGAGACAATGGCATCTGTCTGTGGAAAAGGTTCCAAAATAATTTCTAAGGCTTTGTGACTCCACAGAACCAGAACTGTTAAAACATGGAACAGTGGTGAACCTTTTCAGGAGTGGTTGAGCTGCCAGAGTTAATCCAAGAACTCATCAATGACTCTTCCAGCAGTAACAGAAGAAGACAGAAAGACAAGGAACGACATCTATAGCTCTGTAGGCCTCACTTGTCTCAGTTAAGGTCAGAGGTCATGAGTCAGTAATGCAGATGGAGGGAGTTCTCAGGCCAAAACCACTGCTGACCAAAAACAACTGAAAGGTCTGTCTCTCATTTATAACAGCCATTCTTTTTGGCTGTAGGAAGAAGTTTGAACTCACTGGCAGAACCCATGCATGTACAAGCAGAACATGCGAACTCCATGCGAAAATACCTCGAGCTAGGATGCAAACCCAGGAGCTTCTTAATGCAAGACAATAGTGCTGATAAAGGCTCCACTGTGGAGTCTTGAAGGTTTTCGTGGCATTACCTCTGGTGTAATAACAACGAATTTCAGAAAAAGAATATCATAATGACACTCAACATGATGATGAGGGTTTGATGGTCTGAGGCAGCTTTAAGATCTGGAAAACTTGCTATAATTGATGGAACCTCGAATTTTGTTCTCTACTAGAAAATTCTAAAGGAAAATGTCGGATTTGGAAGTGCTTTAGTCAAAGTCCGGACATAAATCTGATATAGATGATCCTCAAACAGCCACTCATGCCAGGAAACGCTTCAGGGTGGGTGAATTAAAACAATTGTGCAAAGCAGAGTAGGTCAAGATTTGTCCGTGGTGATTTTGTCGGCTCTGGACCGACAAAACGAAGCACAGCGTTAAGAAGCGAGGAGGAGGTGTTGCTGTGTTTGTAAATGACAGATGGTGCAGCTCTGGACATGTTACAATTAAAGACACGCTTTGCAATGAGGAAATATAGTTGCTTACTGCTGGGCTGGGGCCTTATACGATCCCTAAGGAGTTTTCATATGTGATGGCGACTTAAACACAGTTGACCACCACCCTCTTAACATTTTTGAGCCCATTCTGTTGGGAGATAAATGTGATTCTGCCCTCTTTGGAAAATATTCCTAACTCTCGGGTTGTTAGTGAAAGATCCTTTTGTTTTGTTTTTTTGTGTTTTTTTTTTCTTCATCTTCCCATCCTCACTTTTGATGGGGTGTTGATTGGCTGAGCTGTTGGCAGCTGTGACCAATGTCGGCCACAGCCTGACCACTTGTAAAGGTCACAAGCAGCTTTTTGACTCTAATGCCAGGGTGGCTTATGGCTGCTTCTTGGCTCACAGAGGAGCTTTTGTTCAGCCGCTCCCTGTTGCCCTGCGCTCAACCCGGGACGTCCTGCTGAGGGGATGGGTTCACCACAGTCATGCATCCTGGTTTTACGTGCCCCTGTTTTTATCACCACAGACGTTACGCTCTTTGAGTCTATACTTAAATGTTTTATTTCTTTGAAAAATAAATAAATAAAGCAGTATTTTATTTGGTGGTTTGGGTGGAAAACTCTAAAAATGCAGCAGCCTAGCTGTTGATATTACTTTAAATTTCTACACGGTCTCCTAAAATAAGCCTTAGAGAATCAGTAGTTCATCTGTAGCACAGTATCATTCATCAAAAAAGGTAAAAATGCACGAGTTAGCTGCAGGGTTAGTAAACCCTTCTTTTAAATAATGATATTGTCTGTTTATCTACTCAGAGCAGTGCTCTAGCTCATCAGACAGTAAGGTCCAAGTTCATACCTGTCAGTCAGTTCTGCTGTGCACTCAGCATCAGAGCTTCTGGAACATACATTAAATCAGCTTTACAGCCCACCAAGTGTTGTTAGGGCTCTCTGTGGACCTCTCTGCGCTGCCCAGATTTTTATGACCTCACTTATTATGTCCACAAGCAGTGATTATTACACCCCCCACTCAAAGGGTGGCACTAAACACACAGAAGAGAAACATGACGGCTCAGATGATTAGCAGAAAAAGAAAAACAACAAACGGCTAGATTTTCAGAAAGAGATCTATTGTTGCCCTCTATTCATCTCCTAATGTGCAGATCTACCGATCCTACTCATTTTGGATTGGTCGACTCCTCTCTACTTGGTTTATCTTTGCCCGTTTGTGATTCAGCTGGCTTGGAAGAGGGAACACAGTGAAATGGATGGACGGACACTTCAGGGACAATCGTAACAACTTTCAGTGAGAGCGCCTCAATAAATCCATGGATTTATTTATGGATTCCATCTGATGCAGCGTGTCAGGGTATAGAAAGCTGAAGTGTCCTTTTTGTTTCCTTCAGGCGTGGTTCATGGTTTGTTAATAATGAAATTATCTTTCAGTTTGACCCACTCTGTTCATAGTGGTCCTTAATATTAATGTCGATGCTCTTCAGATTTTCTGGGCGTCCTCAGAGGACACTTTCTCATTCCTCCTCGGCCAATCACTGAGAAGCAGTGAGTTCACTCAAAACTCCTCTCCGGTCTGCTCGGTTTTGTTTTATTCCCGCCCTTTCCTTTCTTGTGCTTACTCAAAAAGCACAAATGCAGTTTCACTTTATCCCAACTGGGCATGAACTTTATTAATACGGGCCGGTAAACTACAAAACCTCTCAGTCTGGATGCCACTGCTGTTCCCAATTCCTACACAGCAAAATGTCCGGGTGAAACACATCTACAACAATAGATACTATTATTACATCTCTTTTATTTTCAAAATAAGAGCTTTATCATTGTTTTAACATCTCCTCAGTAACATCTCAAAACTGCTCATCCTTAGTGACTTTACACAGAACAAACAGGTGTGACCTTACTCCTCAGCAGAGCTAGAGGAGCCTGGGCTTGAGCTGGAAAAAAAAACTGCTCCTTAAACACTCACAAGTGGTGCGTGGCCGATAAGAGCAGATGGAAGTGGGGCTAGTAACCAAATGGATCCAGAAGCTGCACTGAGATTTTTTTCTCATCGATTCTTCTTCTCTGACCACCTGCTAAAGTGTCTAGGACACATTGTATGTCTGAGTGGACTGTTGTGGTTCAGCTGAGCTAAGCCAATGGCTCGGGTTCATGGATGAGGAGCTGTGTCCAATCAGACAGGTTTTGTCACGTAAGAGCCTGACATAAAACCTGTTTTTGGTCATCCGTGATAAACTTTAAACCGTTCTACTTGGTCAGTAACATCAGCCTTCAGTGTGGAAGTTATTCATGCTGAAGGAAGACCTATGAGTTTGCTACCTTTTTTTTTCTCTCTAATATTACCAATAAAGTCAGTCACCACTGCACTGTTATTCTCTTCATGTCTGTTTAAATCAGTTGTGTATCTGCAACAAAAGGAAAATGAACAGACTGTAAGAAACCGCCTCTTTTCCAATATAGATTGATACTGTTAGTCTCGGATCTCTTTGTCTTTTATTATTCTTTAGTGTGGATCCAGGTGTTCACAGATACACTTTTATACAGATAAACCCTATAACTAGCTTTAATACATCATGTATTAAAACATCTGCGTATTATTCAGTGATGTTATCGTATGTTTTGGTTGTTTGATACTTTTTTGGTTGGTTTTGCTTTTCTGTTTATATCTCTTTCTGTAGGTGTAGAAGCAGACTCCCAACATGTTATCTTGTACTCTGTTTTTCCTCTACTCTGTTTTTGTCACCTTTTCTCCCTTTTAACATTTTGCCTCATCTTTTTCTTCTTCCTTTCTTGCTCTTTTGCCGTTCCGTTTCTGTGTCCATTGAGTTTTAAATAATCCTGTAATAATATCCAATAAAGTTTTTTGCAAGCGGAGCTCTATGGCGAAAGCAGTAATGCTCCACTTGTGAAACTAAATCTGTTGGGCTCTCTTTGGCATTAGGAGAGAAATTCTTAGCGCTACACTGTCAGGAAAGCCACATAAAAATTCTTTAGTACAGCTAATACATTGTGGGATGTCCCATTTCTTTCTTATGCTACAGATATCATTTTGCTGCTAAGGCCTCCTTCGCTCGCTTGCATTTCCCCAAAATTTTGATTAGATGTGCTTAGATTGCTGAGATGCATACAGGAAAAGAATTTAGGAAAAGACGGACCGTCCACCCCGTCTGTCTTTCCCTTGCCTAATGTTGTCAGTTGCTTATTTTTTTTTTTAAAGGGGGAGGGGTTGGGGGGGGGGGGTCATTTCCTGTATGAATGTAAAACATGTGAAGAATGTCAGGCTGCAGCAGACTGCAGCATAAATGCCGATGATAAACATCTGGAGATTTTGTCGTCTTGCTCCTCCGTTTGGCATGAAAAAGAAGATTAGAATGCAAGTAAAGCGAGAAGTGCATTCTTAAGGTTACTCCCAACTCTTCATTCTGTCCCTGTTCTTTGTCTTGCAGGAGAATCCGGACTGGGGAAGTCGACGCTGATCAACTCACTATTTCTCACAGACTTATACTCCCCAGAGTATCCCGGTCCTTCCCACAGGATCAAAAAAACCGTACAGGTAGATACTGCTGTCCATGTTGTAGTGATGTCACGCTTTATACTCAGCTTGTAATAAATTTTATTCTGGAAGGTTCTTAAGCTATTTTAGGAATGTTTAGTTGGCTTTACTCTGACACTGACCTGTCTAAATATCTGACCCAGTCGCTGTATTTACAGAGTTGTCCCTGTGGCGGCACAAGATTTCATTTTATCCTTTATTTTTTAGAAAGAAGACCTAGTTCATCTGTTTTGATAAAGAGATTTTCTTTACCAAAAAAACATATACATCTTTAATCTACTTGATAACATAAAGTTTTTGTGTAAATGTAGTCCCCAGAACAACAGGGATAGTTTCCTTTAAGGTGGCATCATAGTGAAACGTATAAAGAAATAAAACATCCTTATTTCAATTTAAAACTGTGGGTATAATCAAAACTGCTATGTTGAAGACTTGTATCACAAATATCATCACATTACCAGTGCACAACATTGTTACAATGGGCTATTAAAAAACGCAACATCTGCTGGATGTGTTCACATTTTCACATTTTTCACGTGATTTCCATATTGAACCTGTTGGAAGGAGACTCGCCACACTAGATGGCCAAAGCTAACACAGAACAAGGCCCAGAACTCTTAAAGTCACACAGAATTGGGGGGAAGAGATGAGAATAAAGGAGAGGGTGCTCTCTGCAGAACCATGGGCAGAGCTAAACCAGCATCAACCCCACCAATACTGTCCAAGTGGATATTCCCACTCTAGTCAACAGCAGATGACCGTGGTGGTATAACTACAGCGGTCCCCAAACACTGATGGTAGCGGTGGATGTTTGGGGACAAGCCGACCAGATGGAATCTTAGTGGTTCACAGTTGGTGCATTGAGAGGGCTACAGTCAGTTACAGGTTCTAGGATAGCCTGATGGACCATGATGGCTGATTGCCAAGCTAGTGAGCAGAGGCGACAGGAGCTGCTGGTGCTTGTGACTGTTTGACAGTCTAGTCGCTTATCGCCTTGCTGTGCAAGGAAACGTTTTATGACTATTTTAACGAATAAGGGTGCAAGGACACAATGTTTTATTACATCTATTGGGTGGGGTTGATGCCCATGGTTCTGCAGCGAGCACCACTTGGGATCATTTATTGCAACAGAGGCAGTATTTTCCTATAACTTCATGTGATTCTCTGTCTCCCAGCCTATTGTGCAGCATACCTATACATATATGAGCTTGATATATGTATTAGAGCTGGACGATAATTCAATAACAATATATATCAATTGATAGACACATATATATTGATGATATACGTTTTTTTCTAGTTCTAAAAACTTGTGGTTTTGATAAAAAAGTTGGTTATATAAAAGGTTGAGTTTTAATTCAGTGTTTGTGTGTTCTGAATCTAAAAATAGGTTGCTAAGAAACAGCATAAAATGGCCAGCGCTGCACTTAAAATACATGTTTTGAATTTTTTGATAATTATCGATATTGTTCAAAATCAATATACTTTTTTTCCTATGTTGTCCAGCTCTAATATGCATGAGATTGTTCGTACATCCCAGGTTACAGCTTGTCTGCAATATGCTGAGGCACTTTTTTTGCTGAAAAGTTGTAACTGAATTAGCAAAATGTTGCACGACACTTTCCCATCAAATCGTCACCAAATAATTTCTAAACATCAAGTGCTATAAAATGACTGCAGCATTAAATGTTCTATCCAGCTGCAGCAATAAGGAAAGAGGAGACAGTTTATGTAATGTCTGCCTGATTATCATCAGGGCTGGAGACCACAACCACTTCATCGCATTTGTGGCCATGATTGGAGTCTAAACTTTCTGACTCATATACAGCCAGATGTGTTGTTGAAAATCTTGGTGTTGGTAATGAGTTGGAGAGTTGAAATAAATCTGATCTGTAGTCGGACCAAGATGTTTCATGAAATACCAAGTTTGTGACTGACGTTAGTCCATTCAGCTAGAAGCAAACTGCTGCTCCTGGGTTTAATATCTTTCTACTATCAGATTATTATTATTATTATTATTATTATTATTATTATTATTATTATTATTATTATTATTATTATTATTATTATTATACAAGTTCAGGTACAAGCCAGTCACCATTTAACATTATTGGTTGCAAGAAGCATTCAAATGAGATTTAAAAATATGAAATAATAACCGTGATTTACAATATGCTTTTGCAATATGATGGTGTTTTATTTATTTTTTAAAAATGGTTGAATCTAGGTATTCATAACCACTTGAAAAAAGGAAATTTTTCTGTGACATCAAATCAAACTAAACTTTTCCTTTTGCAGATCAGTAAGGATTACTGAAATAATTTGTATTTTCTAAATCCCAGAATATATGAAAATGTTTCCAAATAACCAAATATGTCCGTCTTGCGAGGGTAGCATTCATCCAGCAGTGTGCAGCAACAGGTGTTTCATCCAGCCGGAGGAAACGTGGTTCACTCACGGTTCTTTTTGCTCTCATAAACGATAGATAAATGACAGGAATGGTATGACAAAAATTTGATGACATTTTATGACCTAAGAAACATACTAGATATTCATTCTGTAACTGAGTAAAGCTTCTTTCTGACCCTGCTGTGGTACCAGATTTTAGTTGGTGATTAACAAGGTTTTAATTGAGAAATATCTCCCTTGTCTGACATCAAGCAGTTTGAAGAAGAGCTGCTAACAATAATGCCTGTACAGCAATGTGTGGGTTCATGCTAGAACTTACAGAGAAAAAGTGATCTGGTCACTCAACAGAGACGCTTTTTTTATCCGTTTATGTTATGACTGAGAACCACAGATTGAGTCATCTTTCAGCATGTGTTCATAAACATGGTTTTATGTGAAATGTTTGGACATAATTAGATTATCTGATGGCAGATAATTCTAGGGAGTGGCAATCACTGACTGCTTCTACAGCATAGTCATACAACAAGATGGTGTTGTTTGCTGTTCCGTTGCCTAAAGTTTCTGTAATTTAACCCACTTGACTTAACTGCAGCAGTCCTTGCTGGGTCTGAGTGATAGTAGATCCTGCCCCTGTCCTTAATGTGTGCTGGACTTCCGACCTAACAACTTCCTGCTATGATATGCTAAAATAGAGCAAACGGGCTGGTAAATGCTAGACCCACTGGATCCTTCCCTGAGCCAGAACAAGAACCTCTCTGTTAGGGCTCATGTAGGCATGGGATAGATCACATTTGTCACTTAGAGAAAAATCTGAAGCCAACAAAGATCCTTCAAGCGTTTCTATTTCTCATGCCCTCCTTCAAACGTTTTCTCCAAAACAGCAAAGAGAGGAACATCCTCTTCCTGTAATTGCTGTTCACATTAAGACTGAATCTAATCTTCATTAGTCAAAGTTAGTATCTGAAACGTCATCCACCGGGTTGCTCGTTCAGACGTTGCTCTGTGCTTCCTTAAATGGAAGAAAGGGAACTTCAGAGAGTTGATTCTTAGATTTCTGAACTGCAGAATGTAGCTGTTGCCACAGTAAAATAATTTGAACTCAACACAATACTATAACTCTCTAACTATAACCTTATTGCATTCTGGGCTTTGAGGAAGCAGGCTATATGGGAAACAGGAACTGTCAGCATCCTCAGATTTAAGGATGGCTAGTCATCAGAGGAAAAAAGCGTTAGGGGTTTATCGTGTTAATAGTAAACTCCGATGATGGATGCAAACCCTAATAACTGACAGTATGGTTAGTGTTACCTTTGATGTTTGAGCTCTTCCTTTCCACTGTTGGATCCATAAGAGCATAAATTAATGTCAGTGTATTGGATAGTGTGATTGTTGGTGCAGTTTAGTCATTTCACAACTTGATGGTTTACTAATTAGCCTATTGAAAATGCAGGTCTTGTTAAAGTGGTATTTTTTGGAACTGTAAGTAGTGACAGAAGTATGGTCAAAAAGACTGATTCATATTTGAAATGAAAGCCATCATTTTGTGACTTTAAGGTTTTTTCCTATCTACTTTTCTTTTCACCACGACCCAGATGAGATCAGGAATGACTAATGAACACACATCAAGTTCTGATGAGTTTGCACAAAGATGTACATGTTGAATATGTGTTGTTTAGTTGTTTCTCTAGCTGGCTTTATCTGACAGGTGCTAGGTGCCCCTGCGTCACTGTCGCGCCCATGTTGAATATATTTCAACTGTATTTTGGTCAGATGGTGAAAACTCTTATCCCGACCATGTATAAAAAATGAAGTGGTGTCAAAACCCATTTTGCCAGGGCAGTGTGAAGTGCAAAGGGGTTGTGATTTATTTTTAGTAGCGTCCACCAGTTTTCTTTTTTTAAGTTATGCCACAGATTTGTGGGAACGCTTAGGATGGTGAGAGTATACAGTAGCACTCACATCTGATGTCCCAGTTGCACCCTTCCACTTTCAGTGTCTGTTAAGATTTAGCTCTGATATGCGCTGTTAATCGATTTTACACAAGCCTCTTTCACAAAGCCGTTCAGTCCTAAACCTGCGATGACAAGTCGTTTCTGATGTGCCTCTGGTCGTTCTTTAATCAGAACTGGGCATGCTGATATCCCGCACTGCAGGGCTGGTCAACTCCAGTCCTTGAGGGCTGGTGTCCTGTGTCCCTGATCCAACACACCTGAATCTAATGGCTAATTACTGCCTTAAGCCGGCTTCACGCATACTGCGTTCCTCGTGTGCTCCGTCCGTTCACTGCCAAATGTGCCGCGTAGCGATCCAAACTGGATCTGTTAATGCATCCATACAGCCCCGCCCCTTTCCCTCCTTTATTTTGAATAATTAACCGGTTTACACTTCCTTGTCTGGATCATCTGGTTTTCAGAAATTGACGCATTTCGCTCCATCATCCGTCACTAATGGACTCGGTCCGTATTTGTGACGGACAACGGAGGAGGGTTCTCTGTCGTGCCGTAGCACCACCATGCTGCTGGGAAATGTCCCATTGACTAGAATGGCTTTTATTTGTGACGTAAAGGAGAAGGCGCGGATGAAGGAGAATGTGTGAATGAGGGGTCAGAATGGAGGCAAGTTTTCCCGAGTCCTGCTGATGACCTGGTTGTTTGACTCAGGTGTGTTGGAGCAGAGAGACACGGAAAGGTTGCCGGACACCGGCCCCCCGAGGAACCTACCCCTGCTGTATGGTTTTCAATAAAAACATGCTAGCCTTGCTGGCAGACATGAGGTGCGATGCAGCATCGACCCTCAGTGCTGGACATAAAATCTGTGTCTGGAGATTATTTAAGTTAGTTCGTTAGTTTCTCTTACTCCCTCCTCTATCTTTTTATAGGTAAAATGCTGATGTTCTCCTTTTGCTTGGTTCACACATCAACATTTTAAAATATTCGGCTGATTTTTCAAAAACCTGAGAGACCCCATGCATGTCGGTAAAAAAAAAAGTCGTAGCTCTAACAGGTTTGCTCGTACAGTGTGTTGTGTCCGGCCATGCGGCAAGCTCAAAACACCACACACAAACAGATTTCACTCAGGAACGTTCAGATAACAGATGGGAAATCTCACAAGACCTCTTGAGATTAAATGTGAGTTCAGAGTAAATAAACATGGACGACGAAGCACGGCAATCCACCATGTTGAATATCCCCAATCTGAGGTTGGAGCAGTGCCGACGTTCTTCCATTCAGACCAGTCTGAATACACCAACCACGTCAGGAATATCTCCTAGGATTATTTCAAGAGCCATCCCGATGATTTCCCCGTCCTTAAGATTTTCGGAATAGGAAGATCGGGTCTGATTATGCTGCCATGTGAACCTGGCATAAAGGAGGGAATAAAGGAAGCAACAAAGCTGATGAAAGCTATAGGTGCGACTGTTGGTGTTTTCTGGTGATGGTGCTACCAAAGACGGTTCTAAAGCTCGTGGTTTCCAGGGAATCTTTAGTCACCGCTTCTGCTCACAGTGACTGATGAAGACAGGGATGTGGCAGTTTCCTTCCAAACAGCTCACAGCTGCAAAGTTTAACCAGAGGGTTGAAGGAGTTGGTGGAAAGAAGCTCCTCTTCTGTCTTTGCTTCTCCACAGCATTCAGCTGGAAACACCGAATCACCTGCCTGCCAAGAACCGTTCATATTCTGGTTTCTTCATTCCGGGATGCAGCACAGTGGATCAGCTCTGTGTGGAGAATCTGTTGCCTCTGATCTTCTACTTTCCTCTAAAGCTCAGCTAATTCCTGGCAACATACTGAGGGTCTCTGTCTATCCTCAGCCCGCTGCTGCTTCCAATTTGTTCACCTGCCCTTTACACCGCCTGAGCTCTTAAATGAGATTTAGGCTGTGTGTGTTTCTGTGTGTGTGTTCCCACAGACCTGAGGATCCATCCCTGCTTCAGTCCTTGGGTATAATGGAGGCTTTAAATGTTCACGGCTGGAATGATTGGGATGATTACAAGCTAGAACAGACAGCTGTTGTTCTGTAGCTCTCCAGCAACCACAAACTGATTACTTTCAAGCGTTTGTGGTTCCTTTATTTGCAAAGGTTGCCAGAGAATGTGATGAAATTGTAAGGAATGCAGTCTGTCGTGTCATCCAGCTCAGTATGCGAGGGTGTTAGCAGGACGTGAGAAACCCTGGGTGGGCGTGTGTTGTTCCTAGCTAATGAGAGTATGAGGCAGGGAGTTGGTGATCAGCCAACAAGACGCCATGTGGAATGAGCCAATGCACAGGCAGGTCCTAGGGTATAGTTCAGGAACTAGCTCAGTTTAGCTGAGTTTGAACATGAGTGCACCAAGAGAAACTGGGTTTATAGGACATTGGCTTTCAAGGATAGAGTTTTTATCCAGCTCAATACAAGCATGTTTGTATATGCTGTATATGGCCCAGGTGTCAAAGGTCAGACTATCCTTTATTAAGATGTCTCTCATCAGCGATCTGTTCTTGCAGTCGGTGAGAACAGATCGCTGACAGATCTAAACAGGGGAGATGCTGTCACCTCCATTAAAAATCTCTTCTCCTTGCTGTCCTTCCATTAGCACCCCAGAAGCTATGATTCCACATGTTCCCATCTTATATCAGCAATTAGCGTGGCTAGCATTAGAAAACCAGTGGTCTCTGTGCGTTCTTCAGGGGATGTATTCCCTTACCTGTGACAGGCAGAGATTGAAAACTCAGAAGGATGCTGGTACTCTGGTCAGCCTTCCTGTGATCTGCTCTCTATGCTCAAATGAACTGTAGACATGTCTCAACATGTAGTGGAAAAGAAGTTGTTTATTAAAGAAAGCCTTCTTAAACCTTTGTGCTTATTCTGACTTCATTTTTAAACATCTTGCTGATACTGAAAACGGAAAGCTGAGTTTTTATCACCCATTATGAGAATCTGCACTGAAGAGCACTGCTGTCCAAGGTGGTATGCTAGTTCTTTTCTATGGTATGTTCATGGATCGGAAAGTTAGTTGATTTTAGCCAATCAGGCTAAAACAGATCATTTCTGCCCATTTTCTTGGCACTCTATTTAATACTGCTTTACTACTCCTCAGGCCGCGTCTCCATGACAACCATGTTTTCCTTAGTCTATAGTTCGACGTGAATGTGTTGTTTCATCCATACACAGATACCCAGAAGCTCTGAAGTGCTGTAGCAGCGTGTAAGCAACCAAAGGAGGAGACCTGGGTCCTTTACAGCGATATGTAGTGAGACTTGGAGCCTCTGAGCCTGGTCTGAAAAAAATTAATAAGAGAAGTGGAGCTGCCTTGACTAGATGAGGAATAATGTTCTTTGAATGTAAAAGGACAACTGCAGTTGCTTGATGTTGTAAGTAGAGGATGTGCCAGATGGGTATGGAGGCCATTTGGTATGATGGGATACTCATAGTATGTCTTCTACTTCAGAAATCTGCTCTGATGGCCTGATAATTGTTTTTAGGCCCCAGCTACATAAATGCTAGTTACTCCTCGAACCTTTTACATGGCGACCTTATCCCGGTCCTTCTGGCAAACTGACCAAATCATCCAAACCCAAAGCAACCTAACCAAGTCGTTGATGAATGGATTATGTCTTCAAACTAGGTTATAACAGACTTCTTGATTCAGTTTTGTGAATTTAAACTTACATGTCATAGTTTGAAAAGTAAAGTTTTTGAATGAAAAGAATCTTTGTATGATATGAGCAAACTGGTTCAGATTCAGCCCCATAGTAATGCTAATATTAGCTTCTAGTCAGGGACACTTTGAAAGCGCCCAGCAATGAGTGTGACTGCAGATTGCATGAGAAGTCGGTTACCTAACAGTTGCCTAAGTTAGGGTGCAATCAACGTGCAGGAGGAGCAGTGCATGTTTTCACAGGAAGGAAGGAAGTGAAGCATGTCTGCGTGACTTGTCATATGGAGATTGTTTTGCTTTGAAATGCTCGCCGTGTGTTCGACAGTCGGACACTATAACCGTCGTTCTTCCACTGATGCACCTGAACGGAAGGTGTAACTACTATTCTGCCTTTTCCCATGAGCTCACTGTTTTTCCTGGGTGTGTCCGAGGATTGGGTCGGCCCTGTTGCGAAGCTTCAAGCCGTCTCCACAGCAATCCTACACATTCAAAGAAAACCGCCTAATCTTCCAGCCCAGACCTACAGAGACATGCTGGGTGTGATCTAACCTGGTCTACTGGTTAACATATCCATAGCTTTTGTGCCATTTGTCTTAAATAACTAATAGAAAATTAGAACTCACAAATTCTCTAAAAACTAAATGCCTTCAAATGATTAGAGTCTTTTGGTTTTTGTGTTCTCCAGCTTTCCTGGTGGGGATTTTAAATGTATATCTATCTAAAAATCTCTTTAAAATAAAATGAGTTTGCAGGGTGTGGCATCCTTGTGTATTAGACTCTTCTTTAGTGTTTCTCCTCTACATCACCTTACATTCGAGACAATAGTCCAGGTCAGGGAGGGCCAGGATGTGCTGCATTCCAGCCTTTGACGGGGACCAGTAAGAGCTAGCAGGAGGTCGTACGGGGTTGAAGTCTGCTGGAGAAGTTTTCCTGGGGACTTCTGTGCCGTAGCATTCTGACGCGGTCAGGCACAGCAGAACAAGCATGAATCCATTAGTTCCTGTCCGCTGTGGTCAGAATGAGAGGATGTAGAAGTCACACACAAAATGTTGAGAGGTAATACCAGGGGTGTCTGGATCAGGTATTCAACATGCTGCTGATCATTATTTGGTAATATTTTCTATTTTCATTTATTTTTTGAATATTTTCTGTTTTCGTGTATTGCAGGGGGCAACGTTACCTCAACATGGCTCAATGTGAAATTAGACTCACCTCTCTGTTTAATCATGAATTGACTGTGATTAACCAGTTTTCAGTTCAGTTCCATTAGCCACAGCGAGGCTTTGAAGTGGTGGTAAAAGGGTCTGAGGACAGATCAGCCTACCACTGGGAGGAGACCCAGAGCAGAACCAGAACTCACCGGATGGACCATATAAAATTAAATCCAGCTATTTCCATACCTCGTATAAAGAGATGTATAACATGTTGTCTTACTGACGTTAAATCAGACTAAACTTATCCTGTGTTGTCAGTTAGGAGGATCTGTCTAACTTTCTTTAGCTAAGCGACAGAATATTAAGAAGAAGAGAATTAAACTGAACGACTTGGGTCAATGTTCAGTTTCCTTCCAAAAGCTGCTTACAACACAGTTTTCCTCGTGGCCAAACACTTTGGAGGGAGTATTAGCTGAATGCCAATAAAATGTCAATGGCTGACGGCCTACCAGACTGCTTTGGCAGACAATAATCTGGCTTCTCCTCCTGCTTCTGTTGGTACTTCTTCCTGTGTGAGTGGCCTTTCAGGTTAGCTTGCTACAGGACTGGTTTCCCTGTTGTCAGTGACACTTCCTGACCAGCTTCAGTCAGCATCTTCACAAGGCCTTTTGCTTTACTTTTTGGGTTGACACATTTCACACCACAATCTGTTCGTCTCTGGGAAACTGGAAGTTGAACCAGACTGGAGGAGGACCACGGTTCTTCCCGAGATCTTCCTGATTTCTTTTGATTTTTCCATGATGTCACAAGAGGAAGCAGTGTGTTTGAGGACTTGCTCTGAAATTCATCCGCTGCTCTCCCTCCATTTATCTCAAATGTTGTGAGTTGACCAATCAGAAGCCTAAAATGCCATTACATCATCGTCATTTTGAAGGCATAGTAATTCTACTATATTTAAACTTCTGACTTTGAAGAATGTCAGAATGTCATTTTGTTGAATCTGTCCAGAGAACCAAATAAATGTTAATAGTCCTAGCTGCCATAAATCAAGATGTTTTGTCAGACCGCAAGGGAAAAATTTCTTTTTTTCTGAACTTTCTAAACGTTTAAGTGTATTTAAATGATACGCTTACTATTTATTTAAGCGTATCAGCTTAAGTTGACTCAGCTGGCACATAAGAACTGTTCCACAGGCTCAATTTGTCAACATTTACTGCGTTCAGATTTTCACACCATCATGTGCTGTCAGCTGGCAGGCAGTCGGTGGCTTCAAGCAGCATCTGTCTCTGCAGAACTCTGACTTGGTTTGCTCATTTTTGTTTGGCCCTCTCCTGGACCTGACTGTTGGGTCAGGAAAGGACCAAGTGACATGCAGTCAGTCAAAAGGGAGCTCAGGGGTGAGCTGCAGTCAGTCAAAGGTCTGTACAGTGTCCTGTCGAAAGCAGCGAGCCCTGCTTCAGATCTGCTGATTAAATCAAAGTGCGTCTGCTGATCACGAGTTGTCTGGACCCCACACGGGTCTGCTGATCCGATCCCAGCCCCCTCTGGTCTTATTGATGCGTTCAGAGGCATCTTTGTTCTTGGTTCTTCCTCGGCCGCCCACTCCCCGCCAAACAAGCATGTTCTTTTCTGCTCTCACATCTTGCGTTTTGGGTTTGCTTTTGTTACGTAAAAAGGCTTGACAAGGTTTAATTGTTGGTTTATAAAAACGTACATGTGGTGACCCGTCAATATTAACAGTACATGGAGTGTATTAAGAAATGGAGCGTAAAGTTTTGTTCTATCCCCAGTGGACGTTAGCAAAGTGTTAAGAGACCCTGTTTTTTACATCAATGATCACAGGTGGAGCAGTCAAAGGTTCTGGTAAAGGAAGGAGGGGTCCACCTTCTGCTAACCATCGTCGACACTCCTGGCTTTGGGGATGCCGTGGACAACAGTAACTGGTGAGCTCCTCTGTCTTGTACTGATGACTAGACAAATCTATGCCTTAATGTGCCTCGCAAAGGTTTTCACGCCCATTAATCCATTTTACAGTCAGGTTCCAACTTCAAACCATGGTGCATTTTATCAGGGTTCTTGTGATAGACCAACTCCAAGTAGAGCATATTTGTGAAGTAGAGGGAAAATTATAAATTTTTTAACATTACTTTTATTAAAAATAAATCTGAATAAGTGTGGTGTGCATCTTTTTAATTCCCTGTACTGTGGCAGCCATAAATAAATCCAATACAGCAACTACCTTCACATCTCATGAAAAGTTTTATTAGTCCACATGTGAAACTTTCTACTGCCAAGAACTTTGTGTTCTCATTGCTCCGGTTCTACAGGTGCTAATACAGGTGCCCCAGTTGCTTCTCATCTCTTTCCAGGACTGACCCATTGCTGGAGCAGCTGTTGTGACCAGTGGGGTGCTCTCTTTGTTTTTCATCCCGTAGATCGGCTTGCCCAGTACGCTGTTAACCAGTTTTTCATACCTAGACAGGTCCCCTCACCGAGTCCCGAAGTCTATGAGTATGTTAGAAAATCTAGGCCTGAGAACCCAGCAGGCAGGTCAGGTAGACGGTTCTGGTTCAGTTTAAAGCAGGGTTAGGTTCTAAAACGATATCTGGATCTTTGAGGATCCCCCAGAGCTCTGTTCGGTCCATCATCTGTGATTTTAATGTGCTTTTACTTTCATGCCAGATCGAACTGGACACACACCTGAAAGGTTCAGCTTTGGTCTCATCCACAGAATATTTTACCAAAAGTCTTGGTGAAACACGGTGGCAGAACCTCTGAGGGAAGCTTTTCTTCAGCACGCCCATAATTCATGCATAAAAAACACTTCTGAATGAATTATAAATTGTTTACACATTAATTAGTAACAATCGGTGGCACCGATATATTTCACCTGGCTGCTACTAACGCTCCTTATTCTCTTAATTCCTAAAACCGTTTTCATGTTGCATAGACGTGATGAATGTCTTTTGCTCTGATATTTAAGCCTGGATTCTAAACTGGGTGTAAATAATTCCCACTAAGAGAATCCACTGACTGGCAGCATAATTAACGGGAGCTGTGTGCGGTCCTCTCCACAGCTGGCAGCCGGTGACTGACTACATCGATAGTAAGTTTGAAGATTTCCTCAACGCAGAGTCGCGGGTCAACAGGCGGCAAATGCCGGACAACAGAGTGCACTGCTGCCTGTATTTCATTGCTCCGTCTGGACATGGGTAAGTTCTGCTAGAGTCCTTTACACTGCTCCGGTGCTGCAGTCCAACATAGCTTGTTTCAAATGGATGCAGTCTCACCTTTGGAGGGTATTCTGTGGATCTGCGGTGCTTTTATTACTCTAGCACAGCATTAGCATGCTAAACAGTTAGCTTCCTGTTGCAGCCTTAAAAAAAGCTGGATTCTCACAGTATTTTTCATTCTGGTTTTGTGGTATAAAGGGATTTCTCTGGTAGAACAGTTGAGTTAATGTCCAAAAACACTAAAACTGGGTTTTCAAATAGAACTTTATTCCAAAAAGAAGTAGATGTACAAATGAGAAAGCTTGTTCCTTTATGAGTCCTAGCAGTTTTGCCTCCATAGAGACAGACTGCAGGGCTGAGCTGTTGCTCTGGGTCTGCCTGATTCGCAGCCAGCTCTAAGGATGTCTGGGGTTAGCCAGCTGTTCCTGTGGCCTCCTACCAGCCTAACAGGCTGGAATAATATTGGTGTAATGTGCCCTGAGCTCACTGACCTGCAGACCTCATTGCTCTCATGTGCCTCGCCTGTTGCTGCTGCCAAACAGTCGTCATGCACACCAGGCCACACACGACCGCCTCACCAGATAAGGGTTTCTGCATTTGATGCTTGTTGAGCCTGTTGACCCACAGTGACCCAGTGGGCGGACCATGTCCACCTCTGAGCTCTCTCTTGGCAAAATGCAAGGCACCGTATGAGGCCAATTATTATTTGCAACATCTGCAGCTGGATGGTGAGTCTGAGTTTCTAGATCAGTCATCAGACTGTCAGAACAGCGGTGGAAGAAGCTCCAGGCTGGGGTTGTAACTATATTAAACCTACCTTAACCTTGTTGCTCTTATATTGTTAAGCTGGTGTGATGGTTTAAATCATTTAACCAGAGATGTATCGCCTTTGAGAACTCCCCATCATTACGGCCAACCTTTCAGCGGCAGTTGGGCTTCTTAGAACATCCAGATTAACATTGGTTTCTGCTTTATTGCATTTAAACCACTATAACCTTTTTAACTGAGTGTATCTGTCCATCTGACTGGAAAACCTTTGAACTGGTTTCTGTCCCCAGGCTGAAACCTCTAGATATTGAATTCATGAAGCGGTTACACGAGAAGGTCAACATAATTCCCCTCATCGCCAAAGCTGACACAATGACTCCTGAAGAGTGCCAACAGTTCAAAAGACAGGTATGTGTGTTCGGTCCAGCTGCAGCACTTTTCCCCTCACGCCGACCAGCATCAATCGTTTCCTCTGACAGCATCATATCAGCAGTGGTCGTACTTCTGCCCCACCCCCACATTGTTCTTTGCGTCTTGTTTAATGATCTAAAGGTTGCACAATCCAATAAATGCACCTTAAACATATTGATTCAGGAACATGAGAAATAATTGTAAACAAGCGAGCAGCTTCCTGATCACTGCACTGCTCTGGACCAGCATTCGCCCTCTGCTTCCCATCCGTGGCCTCCAGGAGCTGCTCCCTCCACTCCTTAACCTCCTTGCCTCTACTCTTTCTCCATGCAAACACACACACTCTGTACCTGGCTGCAGGCACAACCACACGTCCATTTCACTGTAAAGAAAGCGTGAAAATTAGAATTGCAGCAGGGACTTTTCCAGCAACAGTTATCTAGTTCATCCTTTCCTGTCGGTTGGTTAATTTTTGTCCTTGCTGTCGCTATGATTTCTCTCGCTCCTCCCTCTCTTTTTCCCTTTCCCTCTGTCTATCATGTTCGTCTCTTCTTAACAATGCTTCGTGCAGACTGCCCTAACTGATCCTGTACTAAGGAAACAGAGCTAATAATAAGGTAATGCCGATAGTTTAGCCCCCTGGGACTCACCCTACATGGCTTTATATCGACAGGATACAGGATGTTCTGCGTACCTTTGATTCCTACTGTTGTCACCCTGTTTGTTTCTCTCTGATGTGTGAAGCAGCGTTAGTGGTGCTATCAGGCAGTTAATGCATCAGAGTGGCTCATTAAAGCTCACGCAGCCGATGGCCAGACCCCTCCTGTTCCCATCGACCGCCCTCCACTCTGACTATTGATGTTTCTGCATGTGTTTGTCTCTCGTGGAGCTCGGCTCACCTCCCGTCATCTTTCCTGTCGCTTTAACATTTCACGCCCTCTGTGCTGCATGCAGATCATGAAGGAAATCCACGAGCATAAAATCAAAATCTACGATTTCCCAGAGACGGATGATGAGGAAGAGATGAAGATGATCAGAAAAATCAAGGTCAGCTCCTCTTTGTATCTCCTCTGTGACATTTCTGCATTGTTTCAAGCAGTCCTAATGCATTTCCTTTGGCTGATGGCACCTGTGTGTGTGTGTGTGTGTGTGTGTGTGTGTGTGTGTGTGTGTGTGTGTGTGTGTGTGTGTGTGTGTACAGGCAGCTTCTGGGAGTGTTGGTGCACATCTAGGCCTTGGTGTATTTTTAGCAGCTGTGTGCGAGCCGTGTAACAGTTGTGTCCTCTCGCTCCTCTCTGCAGGATCGTTTACCCCTCGCTGTAGTCGGCAGCAACACGATTATCGAGGTCGACGGGAAGCGGGTCCGTGGGAGGCAGTACCCCTGGGGTGTGGCTGAAGGTGAGAGCGCAGAGGTCAACTACAACGTAGCGTCCCACTCATGAACACACTGGCGTTGGTCGGAGTAACAGACAGACCCATTCAATAAATGAGAATATTGTTGAACAGTTCATTTACCTTGGTAACCACTGAAACACCTGATGCAGAATAATTCCACCTGCTCTGCTCTTTTCACGCCTTTATATCGGTTACACACAGCGGTGTGAAAGGTTTTTGCGTATTTGGCTAATAGATAAAAAATTTTAATGTTCTGAAACATTTAGGTGTTTCAAAGACAACACAAGTAAACACAAAATGCAGTTTTTGAATGAAGATTTTTATTATTTATGTGAAAAAGTCCAAATCTACATGGTCCTGTGTGACAAGGTGATTGCTCCCTAACACTAATCACGGGTTGGGTCGCCCTTCAAGCGTTTGTGAGAACTTACAGTGAGTCCTTCCAGCGCTGCAGAGGAATGTTGGTCCACTCGTCTCTGCAGAATTGTTGGAATTCAGCCACGTTGGAGGGTTTTCCAGCAGGAACGGCCTTTTTAAGGTCAGGCCACAGCATCTATAGGATTTAGTTCAGGACTTTGGCTAGGCCACTCCAAAGTCTTGACTTTGTTTTTCTTCAGCCAGTCAGAGAGGGACCTTCTGGTGTGTTTTGGATCATTGTTCTGCTGCAGAACCCACGTTGGTATCAGCTTGAGGTCCTGAACAGATGCCCAAACCTTCTCCTGCCCAAACCAGCAATTTCTGGTAGACAGCAGAATTCCTGGGTCCATTTATCACAGCAAGTCTTCCAGGTCCCAGACCATCCCACAACCTCCACCATGTTTTACTGTTGATATGATGCTCCTTTTGTGATAGGTGGTTTTCCTCTTCTGCCAGATGTAACGGGACACACACCTGAAAGGTTCAGCTTTGGTCTCATCAGTCCACGGAATATTTGCCCAAATGTCTTGGGGATCGTCAAGATGTGTTGTGGAAAAAGTGAGACGAGCCTTAGTGTTGCTTTTGCTCAGCAGTAGTTCTGGTCTAGGTCCTCCACCATGCAGGCCATTTTAGCCCACTTTCTTTCTAATGGGCGCATGACCTCTGACCCTAAATGAGAGCGTGAGGCTCTGTTCTTTGGATGCTGTTCCGGGGTCTTCGTCGAGGTTCTCCTGGGGTGCTTTTGGTCGGCCAGACACTCCAAGGAAGGTCCACCACTGTTCCATGTTTTCACTATTTGTGGACACCGACTCTCACCGCAGTTCGCTGGAGTCCCAAAGCTTTAGAACTGGCTTTGGAACCCTTTCCAGACCGATAGATCTCAATAATTTCCTTTCTCATTGGTATCTGAATTTATTTGGCTCTCTGCATGATGTCTGGGTTTTGAGGATCTTTTAGTGAACCTCACTTTGTCAGCAGGTCCTATGGGAGTGAGGTTTTGTCTCAGAGCAGCTGTGTCAGTAATCAGGCCTTTGTGTGGCTAGAGAAGGTGAACCCAGATGTGATAAACAACATTAAAGTTAGGTTTTAATGGAGGGGATCACTTTGTTACACATTTTTGGATTTCATCTTTCTAATAATAAAACCGTTCACTTAAAAGCTGCAGTTTGTGTTTACTTGTGTCGTATTTGACAAGTCTTTCAGAACATCAGACTACTTTACATGTTTATCACATTAAGTGTCACAAACATGCAAAAAGAAATCAGGAAGGGACAGACACTTTTTCAAACCTCTGTGAGGGTTATCATTATGTTTTTATTCAACAAGAAGAATATTTGAATGTTATTCCTAAACATATAAAGCTGGAATAATAAACTCTCAGCTCTGTAGGTTAAGGCGAGCAGCTAGTGAAATACCAGAGATATCAGGACGCCACATTCATTTGTAGCCCATGTGAACAAAAGCCACATGAGAATAAAAGCTGTGCGATGCTGAGGCAGGGAGCAGTGAGGGTTCAGCAGAGGATATGAAAGTCTCACGGTTTTCGACGTGACACAGGAAGCTGCTGCGGGGAGGCCTGTCAAACATCTGCAGCATATAGAGGAGCGAAGGAATGCGGCCCGACGCGGCCTGTCTGCTGAAGCAGAGGACAGACGTTCCACACCGTAAAGAATCTGCTGGTTGGTTAAATGGAGGAAAAAACAAACTGCTGAAGGACTCGGCGTAACACGGCCAGTTAGATGACTTGTAGGCGTGCTGCTGTGAAACTGGTTCTTGGGGAGGGTTGGCCGTCCCCTGGGAGTGGGATCTGGAATACCAAAAATGTTTTTGGCTACATGTCAGCGTAAATATACAGAGCAGGCGGGACGAGAGATACAGAGAGCAAGGTCCCTGAGAAGCTATGCAAGTCGGTCTGTTACAGAGAAACCTCAGAGCTGTGGTGAGCTGCTCCCTGGGACGGATGCATGTGATGCCCCACTGTGGACAGTTCTGGTACTGCAGCAGGGAGGAGCGTCGCCACAGTAACTGCTGCTGCTGCCCATTTAGATGCAGTCAATGATAATGGCTTAATGATGAAACAGGAGGCCAGAGTTCCCTCTCTGTCGCTGTGTGCTCCTCTCCTCCTGCAGCGTTATCTTGTAGTTGTCCCAGTGTTAAAGGCACCGTTTTAAAACTTTTCTCTCCCACAGTTGAAAATGGAGATCACTGTGATTTTACCATTCTCCGCAACATGCTTATAAGGTGAGTAAAAGCTCCCCTCTCTCTGCATTAACTCCCTCAGCATTATCAGCTTCATCTGCACAGCAACATGCCATGGATGGCTGTTTCTACACGGGATTCCATGGAAAGGTCCGGTCCATTTGTCTCCTCTTCTTCTCTCGTCTTCTAGGACCCATATGCAGGACCTGAAGGACGTCACCAACAATGTTCACTATGAGAACTATCGCAGCAGGAAGCTGGCTGCAGTCACCTATAATGGAGTGGACAACAATAAGAACAAGGGCCAGCTAACCAAGTGAGTTTATCACCCAGGCCACATTACTGAGACAAAGGCTGATAGGATCCAGTTTGTGGCCCCGCTGCATATTCACTGAGCTGAGCTCTCATGAAGCTCCCTGTGGACCACAGGTCCAAGTCGGCGGCGACTCACAGACTGACAAGAGCTTGCAGGTTCACCACAGCTTCACTGATTCCTTATCCAAATGAGCCAGCACTAACCCCCCCCCCCTCCCACACACACACACACACACACAGTAACTGATCATCAGCTGTATTTAATCCAACAACATTAACTCAGGCACCACCTGACCTCTCCATCCGTCTCCATCCGTCTCCATCCACCAGCACACTCTCACAAGCTAATGCATGATTTATGGCAGCATGCTAAGTGTTTGTGCGTTTCTTTGTTTGTTTGTTTGTTCGTTTTTAGACCTGACACACCTGATGGCATGTAAGTGTTACCTCACTTCTTCATTCCCTCCACAAAAGGCTACACCTTTGCCCCTCTCTTTATTTCTCCATTTTGTCTCAGCTCCAGTGCTTTGGCTTTGTTTGGTCACTGTAAAATCTTCAGGTTTTATCAGGGAATGCTAAAAATGCATTGGGCGAATACAACATGAGATGAACATGAAAACAAAACGCGTAACACTGTGAGTTCTGTTCTAAAACCTGAAGATGAGAGTGTCAAACCTGGAGTATTCCTGCTGTTTTCTTAGCCAGGGATGTAGCAGCTGGAGGTGCAGGGAGGAAAGACATCAGCTAAACGTTGCTGTGAGATGACATCATTGTTGGCCATCAGGCTTGGGAGGGTTATGAGGTCATTTCCAAGCAATTTAAAGTTCATCGGGCTACATTGAGAAAGATTGACTAGACGAGAACATTCAAGACAACTGCCAATCCGCCCTGATGGTAGATCCCAAAGCAACTCTACTGTAAGCCTCGATCCAAGGGAAGCTCAGAGAGGAAACCCACCGCTCCATCCCTCTCTCTTGGCATGGTAAAGGTTAAAGTTCACACAACTATGGCTAGTATGGCGGCATTTCCAGGGGAATGCAAGGAATATGGCACCATGACTTGGGACTCCTTGACACTTCAGTAATAAAGTCTTTTAGATAAATGAGATCAAAATGAATGTTACGTCATAAAGCACAGCGTAATGTTTGGAAAGAGCCTAATATAGATGCCTGTTACCAAGTATCAAGCAGGATGGTGGAAGGTTTGAGTTTTGAGTCAGCCACAAGCTGCTTTGTAAACCTGAGGTGTCTAGGTTGAAATGTGGGCTAACTTGTCCACAACCGAGGGATGGCCCAAACTGCTTCATGAGACAATCCAAGAATCGGCTGATTATCTCAAGCAGAATAGTTGACAAAGAGCCGATTAGACAGCCTGACTGAACGGCTGCAACAGAGCCGTGGATAATGATGTGTCAGCAATCCTCAGTGACCTGAAGCAGTGAGTTCCCATTGGCTAAATTCCCTCACAGCAGTCTAATGCCGGTATAGACTGTGTGATTTTTGCAGTCTTCTAAGACTACTCCATGACACATTGTCATGTGGATGTCATAATCTTCATCAGGTTCTGCCATTCATCTACAGCACCGTCTGGATTTAATATAAACAAACCCAATCAGCAGGCTCTACCCTCCAATCCCAAATCTACCCAAATCAAAAGCACCATCAAAAAAGCTCAATAGAAATCATCCAGTAATAAATGAGAGAGTTCTGGCTAATCAAAAGGCAATATCCTTTCATAAATAATAAAAAATGTGTTCTCCAAAATGTCCCAGTTCAGCGCATAAAAGTCCAGCGTAGGCACGCACAAAAAAATCCTACAGGAAAAATATATGAGGGGTGGCAATTACTCATCAGTCTTGTCTAGGCTCCCACAATAAGATGCACCTGTTTGTTACTAATAAAATTCAATTACATACAGTGAACAAAAAAGTCATCCTTTTTACAAAAAACAACGTGATAAAACAGGCAGTCAACAACAAGTCCCTTTTTCAATAATGAGGAAAAAAAAGATGTCAAGAAATATTAGTAAACTCTGAATATCTGTCTAATAATTAATGTTCCAGATGCAGCTGTCCTCAGCCCTGATCCATGCTCCCTGTGGCGCTTTGGTTGCTCCATGACTCGGAGCAAAGTTGATTCAGAATTGATTAAAAATCAAAACCTTTTTCTTTATATGTGGGCAGCACCGCTCAGAAGCCGTGGAGCCTTTTGTGTGGTGTAGACGTAGGTCATAGCAGCTGTCACGCTGTGAGACAGTCAGTCTAAATATCTGACAGTCAGGTATTGATCCCAGGTCACCTTTGGTAGCAAGACGCTAACAACGGCCGGCCTTCAACCTGTCTCACAGCTTTACAGCAAAGCTTTCTCCACGATTCTCCCCCAGTCCTCGTCTTTTGTCTGCGACAGTTGGAAATCTGACCGTGTGTGCCGGGCGTAAGGACTGGTGAGATCTCTGAGCAGAGCATGGTTACTGCTGCTGAAGGAGACGGGGGAGTAAAAGGAAATCTTTTTTTACATGGTGTCCATCTCAGACCTTACAGACATCAGAGAATCTACTTACTTTTTAATGTCTAAATCTATCTTAAACTTCTCTCAAATCCTGTTGGACATAAAATCTTCCAACATATAGCTACTGCTGCTGCTGTTGATGATGTCGGGGACCTCTAACAATCAGCGGCTCTAAAGCTAATGCCTGTGTGGAATAACCCCATTTTTTTAATCACTATTGTTCTTCAAATGGGTAAATAAAAGGTAGACTGTTGTGTTCTAGAGTGTATTAGGAAGCTAAAAGTGGCTAGTGAGAGGGAGCGTAGTGTGGCTCCGTGATGGAAATTCAAAGAGCTGAGCAGGTCCAATGGACGGGTTCTGCTTTAATGACCCGTTTCATCTCTCCAAGAGACTTCTTCAGTCTGAGGGGTTAAAGGTGAACTCAGCCTTCAGCCTTAACTCTTCAGTCTGAAGAAGCTTTTTGGAGCAGAGACAAACCGTTTCCATTAAGAAGAGTCCGCCCAGAGGACCTACTCACTTTATTTTTTCTAGCTGGATTATAGAGGTGCTTCAGGATGGAAATGGTGCTTTGTAACCTGACTGTGTTTCAGCCTCAGTGAGAGCCTTGCTAACGCGTCACAATGCGTCATAAGGAGCTGGTATTAGCGTCCATCCATTCAGTGCTCAGTTAGAAACCAGGAGTTTACTCTATTAATTCAGCCAATGATTGAGCCCTGTGGAGCTCCATCAGCGGTCCAGCGACGGTTTGACTATCCTCTCTCTGTCTCGCTGGAAGCCTTCTGTGGCAGATGGCTTCCAGCGACACTAATCATGCTGAGCTTTTCCTCCTCTCTTCTTCTTGCTCTCCTCCCCCATCCTGACCCTGAGGTCAGATGGCATGTGGGGATGAGCACAGTTCTGCTCATTACTCTTCCTCTGGGATGTCTCCTGCCGCTATGTGCCGTGCGTATGAACCTTTCTTCATTTCTTCAGGAGTCCTCTAGCACAGATGGAGGAGGAGCGGCGGGAGCACGTGGCCAAGATGAACAAGATGGAACAGGAAATGGAACAAGTGTTTGACATGAAGGTCAAAGAGAAGCTCCAGAAGCTCAAAGACTCTGAAGTTGAGGTACAGGGATGTGGTGGCGGGATTGTAACTGTCACCGGCAGCTCTTCGGCTCATTCATTCACTATTGATTCATGTCGTCTTTGTAGCTCCAGAGGCGTCATGAACAAATGAGGAAAAACCTGGAAGCTCAGTATAAAGAACTGGAAGAGAAGCGGCGTCAGTTCGAGGATGAGAAGACCAACTGGGAAATCCAGCAGAGGATCCTGGAGCAGCAGAAGCTGGAGGCCTCCAGGTAAAGCTTCACAGCAAACTGCCACAAGGTGTCCGGGTAATGAAAGCAGACTTTTCAGCACTTACCTCCAAGCTGGGGCATGTTTCAAACGGGTTTTATCAGCTCTCATTATTCGTAGCAAAACTTCAGTATGTGTGAAATCCAGTAAAATCAGTGCTCTGACTTAAGTTTAGTCTGCAGCATGATGTCTTCTGTAGAGAGGACGGGCTCATCAGGCCTCTGACTCAGCAGCTGCAGAAAGGTCTGCATGGAGTGGCTTTAAAAGTGGCGCCACATGCTGGGTCAGACATGGGTTAACGGGGTAATCCCACAGCTAAGAGCATTTGGCCACTTAGTGTTCTCTAAGGTTACAGCAGACAGAGAGGGGGTTCTGTGCAGGAACTCTCTGGGTCACCCAGAGTTCTGGTTGCTCTCTGATTCTCCCGTCCGTCCAGCTCCACCCACAACACATTGGCCATGGAGGAAGGCGGATTTTTATGTGACTGGTGAAATGTTTTGGGTCATTATTCTGCTGAAAGGCCCAGTGGAGAGTTTTCCGGCAGAGTACACCAGGTATCTGTTTAAAACCCGCTGGTGTTTCAGGGAGCTCCTACAGCCCAGAGCCTTTGGCAGAGTAACAGGTCAGCAGCATCATGGAGCCTCTGCTATACCTAACCGTGGAGAAGCGGGACTTTTCTACATGTTCATCCCTTGCTTCACACCAACCCCCCCTAGTCGTTGTTAGTCTGGTCTCATCAGACCAAAGCACACAGTTCCAGGTAAAGTTAACAAACTCAGCTGGACCATACATCAGTCTATCCAGCCTTTGTCTAGACCAGCTTCTCCTTTTTCAACCAAATGTCCACTCAGTTCAATACTGGCCTCTTTCTAAAAGCCTCAAACAGAATAAAACCCCATTTTAAAAATAATTTGTTGACAGCTGAATGAAATAGAATAGGTATATATTGTTTGTTTCTCCTGAGTTAGCTGTAGCGAAAACGACCTGTGGCTTTAAAGCGAACGTAGTTAGTGAGCTATCTGATGCAGTGCACTCTACAGTTAATCGTCTAGTAAAGCTTGATTGCACAGGTCCACTGCAAAAATAGAACTAAAAATAAGAAAATATTTCTTGAAATGAGAGTATTTTTCTTTGATTTGAGCAGGTAAATAAGATTATTCACCAATGGGATAAGATTTTTACACTTAAAATAAGAACAATTGATCTCCATCATCTTATTTCAAGTGCAGTATATCTAATTATCTTATTTTAGGGGTAAAAATACTCATCCCATTGGCAAATAATCTTATTTACCTGCTCAAATCAAGGAGAAATACATTAATTTCTAGAAGATTTTACTTTACTTTTTACTGTTTAGTTCTCTTTTTGCAGAAATCCGCAGCTCTGACTGCTGCCTAGTTGATCTTTGTTTCCTGCGATGAAAACTCTGCTTAACTTTTAGCTGGCTTTGCTGACCCACGTCACAGAGTTCTTTGGTTTACTGTGAGACATTCTGCCTGAGTATGTGTGAATATCTTGTTTACCGTATGCAGTTGGGTCGTGTCTGTCACAGTTTCCTCAGCATGTGAAGGTATGCAGTTCCATACTGGTTTGCAGTAGAACTGGGAGCAGGTCTGGGGAGCTGCACTGTGGCCTTTAAGCAGCAGGATTTATGCTGAAGCTTCAAGTCTCCAGCCGGGACTGTTGTGTTCCAGCACTTCCTAAAGTTTAGTTGGAATAAAACACAGGGAGCTCGAAGCGGCCATTTGTTACCATAAAAGTTCAGCTGGAACTTTTCATTTATTAAAGCCAAATGATTATTGACGGTAATCTGAAAAAGGACATTAAGGTTTTACACCAATCACAGTTTTGTGGACAATTTATGATCTTCAGTTTTTGTAAAGGTTAGATCAACAGATACTGATTTCAGCTCATCCTGTTCTCCCTTTAATATTTATAATGCAGAAAGACGCGCTGAAAACATTTTCTCTGGCCTCCCTGCGGACATTATCTGTATTAGGCGTCAGTGTCCGAGTGACAGAGCCGTTGCTTTATTATTATTTTAGAGTAAAACCATAGTAGAGTTCACAGTTTCAGGAGTTTTTCTCCCAGTAGAGGTTACTGCACCTGTCTCAGCTAGCATTAGAAAAACACAAGTCTGTATATCAGCTAGAGACTGCAGACCGGGCTTTACCTTCCCTGAGATTTCTTGCAGGAGCTAGACCACCCCATCATTAGATGGGGTGGTCTTAATGTTGTGGCTGATTGCTGTGTGAACACAACTCCCTGTTTCAGCAACCGGGGGTTTATTCTGCTGTGGATAATCGATGCTAAGCAAACTGGAGGAATTTGTTCAGTGTCTAACTCTGCGTGTCTCTTCTTGTTTATGCAGGACCATGGAAAAGGGCAAGAAGAAGAAGATCTTTTAATTCTCTGGACTGTTACTCATGATCAGCCAAGCTGCCAGCTTCCATTGTCAGACCATCTGCTGATCAAACTACGCCCGCCATCTGACCATCTTACTGTATGACTATCACCTGAAAGCCAGGGGCAACATTGTCTGTCTCTGAATTTAACCTTAAATACCCTTCACTATTTCTATTCTGGACCTATTTTGGAGCACACAAAATTGTTAGCAAAGAAGCACGACGACTGTTCCATCTTTCTGATTCAAAAAGACGGAGTTTAGTCGGTCTGTGCCCTTTGTTCTTCTTCTGCTTTGGGAATATTTCATGCTGCACAATCTTTTCAAGCCAAAACCCATGCGAAGGGTCAGCCCTTCACTTCCTGAACACTGAAAGTGTTCGGCTGGAGGTAACTTGAGCCACTGTTGTTATTCTGCTGCTTTAACTAAAACTGTAACCAGGAGTAGCAGTTTTTAATCAGGATTGTTAATATTTTCTTACCTTCTCTTCTTTTATATTGGCCTTTGTATAGACATGGTGTGTTTTTGATTGTGACCGTTATAGATGGCGTTCTCCAGCCCTACTCCTGCAAACCAAACAGATTTCTCAGCTCGCTCACGCTGAGTGAGACAAATCAGGACAATCTGGATGTGGGGGGCTTGGATTGGACATTTTGAGCTTCTACAAATTTTGCATAAGAGTTTTTCCAACAAAGCCCAGACAATGAAGCAGACAGCCCTGTGTGTGTGTGTGTGTGTGTGTGTGTGTGTGTGTGTGTGTGTGTGTGTGTCAGTGTGTGTGTGGTAGATGGAGAGCGTGAAGCTTCAGGTTAACAACAGTAAAACATTGGTTGGACTGCCTCTATTTTTTGTAACATCTTGTTTTATTGTACAAAGTCACATAATAAAACTGTGATGGGAAAAATAAAGCATCCTGGTTGTGAGTAATGACACATCAATGTGATACAGCATGGGCTGGGATGAGAGAGTTTTAGGCATGATCATTTTGAGAAAAAACAACAAAAATGTCAAATGTGTAAAACACGATCTAATCTAATTGATTTAAAACTGAAAATCAACAAGTCTTCCTGCTGCTGCTGATATAACTTAGCATTACATTTCTAATTATGTTCTCATGACATTAATTGGTTTTCTAATTTCATCACACTGTAAGCAAAAATATGGAGCAAGCCCCTGCTAGATTTAGTGCAGCGAGTAGCCAGCTGACAGCAGTGTGCAGCAGCAGGTGGAGAAGGACTGGTGCTTTGTTTTATTGGAAACTGAGGGGAACCCCGGCCTCCACGGAACGTTCTCTGGGATTCCATTAATCCCAGAGCAGCACAGGTGTCATTTCAACTTGTCGCCAGAGGGGGCAGATGTCTGCAAAAACTCAAACGTATGCTACGCTCTTTTTTTAAGACTTAAGATTTCATAAACCTCATATTGGTCCGGTGCGTCTGGATTTATTCAGTCGAGGTTAGTCTAAATATGCGAAATGCTGGTCTGGAGATGATCAGGTGCAGTCAAGCACCAAAATACCCTGTTAATACAGCACCAAATCACACACTTCCATTCACGTACTTGAATGGTCGCCTACCGTTTACATCCATATTTCCTTATTTACATCAATAATTCATGACAACACATCCAAAACAGCAATACAATACCCACCCAGGACAGAACAGACATTTTATTTTTTGGGTCGTTACCTTGGCCAGAGTTTTTCAAAGTAGGGGGCTCAGAACATTTAAACGAAAATAATTATGTATGCAATAATAAACAAAACTATTTTTATCATAAAATATAATGTAATTTTTAAATGATTGCAACATATAACTTATATTAATATATAATAATGAGATGACACACTGGGGATTTAAAATCTGAACTTTGAGGCTCTTCTGCTGTCTAACTTCAGGTGCTGGTCATATAATTAGAATATAAAGAATAGTAGATTTTTCCCCCCCCAGTAATACAATTCAAAAAGATTATATTCATTTATTACACACAGACTGATATATTTCAAGTGTTTTATTTTTATTTTAACTGACAATTAATTAAAACCCCAAATTCAGCTTCTCAGAAAATTATAATATTAAGATCAATACAAAAAAAATTTTTCTGAAATGTTGGTCAACTGAAACCTATGAGCATGTTCAGCACTCAATACTTAGTTGGGGCTCCTTTCCCCTGGATTACAGCAGCAATGCGGCGTGACATGAAGTCCATCAGTCTGTGATGCTGCTGAGGTGTTAGGAGAGCCCAGGTTGCTCTGATGGCCTTCAGCTCCTCTGCATTGTTAGGTCTGGCGTATCCCTTTTTCCTCTTCACAATAACCCTTAGATTTCCTATAGGGTTAAGGTCAGACGAGTTTCTAGGCCAATTAACAACAGGGATACCATGGTCCTTAAAGCAGGTACAGGTTACTTTGGCACTGTGTGCAGGTGCCACGTCCTTTTACAAAATAAAATCTCCATGAAGTTGGTCAGCAGCAGGGAGCATGAAGTGCTCTAAAACTTCCTGGTAGATGGCTGTGTTGACCTCTGACCTCAGTAAACACAGTGGACCAACACCAGCAGATGACATGGCACCCCAAACCATCACTGACTGGAAACTTTACACTGGACCTGAAGCAAGGTGGATTCTGCGCCTCTCCTCTCCTTCCTCCAGACTCTGGGACCTTCATTTCTAAAGAAATGCAAAGTTTGCTTTCATCAGAGAAGATAACTTTGGACCTCAGCAGCAGTCTTTAGTCCAGGCGAGACGCTTCTGATGCTGTCTCTGGTTCAGGAGGGGCTTACTGTTGAATGCGACAGCTGAAACCATGTCTCTCATACGTCTGTGTGGGGTGGTTCTTGAAGCACTGACTCCAGCTGCAGTCCACTCTGTGAATCTCTCCACATTTTTAAAATTGGTTTTGTTTCACAGTTCTCTCCAGGCTGCTGTCATCCCTATTGCTTGTACACTATATTCTACCACATCTTTTCCTTCCCTTCGCCTCTCTATTACTGTGCTTGGACACAGAGCTCTGTGAACAGCCAGCCTCTATAGTAATGACCTTTTGTGTCTTTCCTCCTTGTGCAAGGTGTCAATGGTCACCTTTTGGACAACTGTCAAGTCAGCAGTCTTCTCCAGGATGGTGTCGCCTACAGAACTAGACTGAGACCATTTTAAGGACTTTGCAGGTGTTTTGAGTCAATCAGCTGACTAGAGTGTGGCACCAGGACTCTTCAATAATGGACCTCTTCGCAATGTTCTCATTTTCAGAGATGCTGGAGTTGGTGTTTTCATTAGTTGTCGGTTATAATCATCAAAATTAAAAGAAATAAAGACTTGAATATACCAGTCTGTGTCTGATAAATTAATATAATATACAATATAAAAGTTTCACTTTTTGAATGGAATTACTGAAAAAAAAAAAGCTTTTTCATGATATTCTAATTATATGACCAGCACCTGTATGTAAGAAAGCACCATCCCAACTTGTCTCACAGGCCACTGAAATGCATTCTCTCTTTTGTAACAACCTACTTGTCATTCAGGCTTTTCCAATTTAAAGTTACTCGAAACAAAACATAGACCCTGTTTACTCTTGGATGCGTATGGCACTGACAGACTTAGCCCCCGCCCTCTCCTACTACACACAGTTGTGAGAAGTTTGAGTACTTTTGTTTTTCAGTGGGAATATAATAGTGTTGAAAACATGTTAGGCATTCTGATGCTAAAAGAAAGCCAATCATTACTAAACAGTCAATAAAAGTAAGAAAAACATTCAAAAGTACATTTTTCTTTACATATTTCGTAATATTGTGGGTTTTCAAAGTGGGTCCCCAGCCAGAAGCTAGTGCTGTTTAGGAGGGCATGACATGGGGAAGTTTGGGATCTCCTGGCATAGATCATGGCAGACAACCGCTGTCGGTGAAATCTGATGGTCCCAACTAACAGAGATCTCCATCTCATTACCCACAGTTCCCAAGGTTTCTACCTCTGATCTCCTGTACTGTAGCAACTTCCGATGGTCTTTGTGGATGTCCTCTCTGACCAGAACTATTTGGACGGCACCAAGCAGAAACCCAAAAAGATCAAACACAACTAACTTTAACCAAAACGTTCTGGAGTTTGTCCTGCAGGTGGCAGCATAACATCGCAGTACACTACAGTAAGTTTTTCCTGGACCCATCTTATCTATCTGAACTTTAACCAGAACTGAGCTGTTTTTACAAAAGCTCTGCTGAGCAAAGGGACTCTGCATCAGCTTCTGTTGCCACAACCTTTGACCCACTAAACGGAGGTCTTCCATCTATCCTCCACACCATCATTATACCCAAGCAGACCAGATTAAAGGCCTCATTGAAAGCACAGTGCTCCGTGATCCCATCGGTCCAATGATTTTTGTTTGTAAGATTAGCAGATATATAAACCAGTTGGTTATGTAGAATGTCTTGGACTTTAAAGTTTGTGGCCTTACTTTCTAGAATCATTTGCAAGGTCTAAGGGAAGACTGCCGGGCCATAAGAATACCCACATTAATGCCTTGAGTCGATGTAGAGTTCATGAGGTGTTTTTGTGACACAAGTGCTTATTAAATATTCCTGGTTTCATCTATGGTCTAAATCAGTCATCACAAATGGGATTCTTTATTAGTGTGGAGGTAACCATGGCAAACAAAAGAAGTAAATTTGTTCACGTACATTTGTCCCTCTTCTATAGAAATCAGTCTGCTAACTATCCATTTGTGAGCCAAAACATTCTTTGGACCTCATCAAAAGGTCTGTGAATTTAACAGAACACTCCAATAAGGGCTGACTGGGGGTTACATCAAAGTGTTGTATTTGAGTGTGATCAAAGTGCTTTTATCTGTCTGACAGCTGATTTCTGTAACATCTTTTAAATAAAACCTCATCAGCCAGTATGTTATTTCTGTCCATGTTGCTCCAACTGTGGTCAAATGATCCTTCAGCAGAAACCCAGTACGAAATGGTCCGATGGTACAGTAATTCAACCTTCCTCTCTTGCTTGTTTAAACAGAAGCCAGGCCCTTTGGACTCAACCCTGCTGTTTGCTGAACACACAGACAATGCTGCGCTGCAGCCTCATGCCACAGCCCTACCGGTCGCACATCCCGTCTGCCTCTGGTTCCCCTGTTGCTGATTGGCCAGTCAGTGCCTGATGTCCACTAGGAGCAGACATCATTAGCCAACAAGAAAGTGGTTTGCCTAATCATGGGGTCTGTAAGGTCAGGTTTTTGGGTTGATTTCTCTTCCAATTGTTGGATTTGAAGCAGTGCTCTGTTTGGAGGGTCCTTCTCATCAGGATGTTAAAACCCTTATTTGTAAGCCCAGTTTTAATCATTTGTTTAGGCTGCCTGCTCTAACTCCAGGTCTAAAGCAGCAAGTGTGTTTAATATGCATGCCAAGGGGAATCCTGCCTGAAAATAAAGCTGTAATGTGAGAACAGGTTGACCCGTTTTCTACCAGCTGACTGACTGCACCAAGTGTCAGTGTGACCGTCAGCCTCACGCATCTCTGTCCTTGGCTCCCAGTCATGCATTACACTCATTTGATTGGGTAAACAGAGACAGAATTTGTATTTTCAGACAGATGATAGCTTGTAGTGGTAATACTGTCTGCTATTAGACTTTATATCATGAAAACCAGTCTACATTGTATTCTCTGTGTTTTGGCTTGGAACAGTGCTTCATTGGCAGTATTCTCATTAAATCTTCTTTTTGCACAGTTTTAGCTGAAGATTAGCCTCACTTAACACTTTTCTACTCGTCCAGACATGTTTTGGCGCCTCTAGATGCCATGCAAGCCTCATCCCAATTGGTTTCTATAAGTTTTAACTCTGGGGACAGAGATTGCCATCAAAGACAGTTGAGTTTGTGTCCAGTGAATCCTTTCTGGGGTGATTTACATGTTTTGGATCAACTTTCTGCTGAATGACCCACCGATGAGCCATTTTCCTTTGACTGGTAGACATCACCACAAACACCCTCCCCTGGTGTTTCTAAAGAGTTTATGAAGACATACACATTAAAAAGATCACTATAGCCTTTGGATACAAGGAAACAAGCCCACGGTATCATAGATCCTCTGCCGTGCTTAACAGTAATGTTTGTCCACACATTCATCCTTTGTTTGACACCAAACTGTCCTGCTGTTTGTTAAGAAGCACAACCAAAAATTGGAAAACAAAAAAAAACATTGGACATGCCGTTGCCATGTGTATATTTATTGCAGTTAACTAACTCAAAAACAACAAAGAATGAAACATGACTAACAATGTTTGGAACTTTCAGTCTCTGTGAAGTTTGTGCATTAAAGGGGACATATTGTGCTTTTTAATGCCATCTCTTTAGCACTGAAATCATTCAGTTGCAGTCTATTTAAAGTAGAACAACAACGTTTTGGTCTGAATTACTTTGGATTGTTGCCCCACAACCCCTCTTATGCCCCTCTTCTGAGGTGTGTCTGAGAGCTACTCATTTTGATGCGGAGGAGGCACTTCCAGTGGCGGGAAGAGTATCTGCATACAGATAATTGCAGGTCTAATTTTTCGTTCATCACATTATCGTTCATCACACCTTTAAGTTTAGGTAGTTTGCAGACTGATAAGTATGATAACGTTCAAAATAGTCATCTACAGTTTAAGTCACTGTCCTGGCTCTCACTACACATCCACACTGACTTCTCCCCAACACAACTTAGACTTAGAAACTTTAAAACTTTAAACTTTATCGTCATTTTATATGTACAGAGTGCATACAGAACGAAATTTCGTTGCATACAGCTTACAAGAGTATAGTGAGATTCCAGGTGGAATAAGGCAACATTACAATATAAAGTGCAGCAGTGATCAAACAATGTAAACAATGCAGGAGAAAAACAGTGTGCAATCACAGTATGCAGGAGAGTGTTTATGTGCAAAAATAATGGTGCAAAAAGGCATTTGTGCAAAAATGCATTTAGGTTGAGTTGTGAATAATTAAAAAGGAAACTAAAAGTTCGGCAGCATTAGTAATGCCAGATAGAGATGCAGTGAGTCCAAGTTATAGTTGAACAGTTAAACAGTCTGATGGCAACCGGGAAAAAGCTTTCGCAGAACCTGGTGGACCTGCAGCGGATGCTGCGGAACCTCTTCCCAGAGGGCAGCAGGGAGAACAGTCCATGGTGGGGGTGTGAGGGGTCACTGATGATGTTACGGGCTTGGGACACGCAGCGCTGGGATGAAATGTCCTTAATGGAGGGAAGAAGAGCCCCAATGATCCATTCTGCTGTCCTCACCACTCTCCTCACGTTCTTCCAGTCGGAGGCGCTGCAGCCTCCACAACACACAGAGAGGAGATAGCTGGTCAGAATGCTCTCTATGGTGCTTCTGTAGAAAGTCGTGAGGATGGGCGGGGGCAGGCGGGCTCTCCTCATCCTCCGCAGAAAGTACAGTCGCTTCTGTGCCCTCTTCACCAGTGACGTGGTGTTCACAGACCAGGTGAGGTTGTCTGTGATATGCACCCCCAGGAATTTGGTGCTGCTGACCACCTACACAGCTGAGCTGTTGATGAGCAGTGGAGCGTGGCGAGGCCGGTTCTTCCTGAAGTCTATGATGATCTCCTTCATCTACTCCACGTTCAGGATCAGGCTGTTTTCTCTGCACCAGCCCACCAGCTGCTCCAACTCTTCTCTGCAGTCCCGGTCGTTGTCGTCTCTGATCAGGCCCACCACCGTTGTGTCGTCTGCAAACTTCACGATGTGATTAGTGGTGAACCTGGGGACACAGTCATGTGTCATCAGTGTGAACAGCAGGGGGCTCAGGACGCAGCCCTAAGGGAAGCCCGTACTGAGGGTGATGACATCAGAGGTGTTCTGTCTGACCCGGACTGACTGAGGTCTGTTGGGAAGTCTAGCAGCCAGTTGCGAGGGGGTGTGCTGAAGCTCAGATGTTCCAGTTTTCCTACCAGATGCTATGGGATGATGGTGTTGAACACTGAACTGAAGTCCAGGAACAGCATCCGCACATGGGTGTTCTTCTCCTCCAGGTGTGCCAGGCTCAGGTGAAGAGCAGAGGAGACGGCGTCCTCAGTGGAGTGGTTCCGCCGGTAGGCAAACTGGAACGGGTCGAATGTTGGGGGGAGACTGGAGATGATGTGTTCTTTCACCAGCCTTTCAAAGCACTTCATCATGATGGGAGTCAATGCAACAGGCCGGTAGTTGTTAAAACAGGTGACTTGAGGTTTCTTGGGCACCGGGATAATGGAGGCAGACTTGAGGCATGCTGGCACTGTGGCTTCATCCAGCGAGGTGTTAAAAATGTCTGTGAGGACACCAGCCAGCTGACCTGCACACTCCTTGAACACCCACCTAGGTATGTTGTCGGGACCTGGGGCCTTCCGTGGGTTGACTCTCCTCAGAGTCTTCCACACGTCGGCTGTGTCAAGGCAGAGGACTTCCTCTTTCTGATTGGGAACAGCCTTCACTGCTGGAGTGCTGTTTAGTGCCTTAAACATCCCAAAGAAGTTATTTAGTCCATTGAAGAAGTCAGCATCAGTAATCGCCCGTAAGCCTTGCCACATCTTCCTGGTGTTGCTGGCATGGAACAGATCCTGGATTTTCTGACTGTGGCTCCGCTTCACTTACCTGATGGCATGGTTTAAGTTGGTTCTCGCTGTCATGGCTCCACAAAAAAACAGTCATGGCTCCACAAAAAGCCATTGTTAATAGCTGTGTTGTTTTCTTCTCACCTTTCTTCTTCTTCTTATGATGTGGTCTTAATATTGTCAGCTCTCATTGCTCAAAAACAAAGACGCCAGCATCCGTGTTTGTCCTCCTGTAAACAGGGTGTGTCTGTGTAACCCTAACCCTTTCATTGTAACCAAGCTTTCTGGGTTCGTTACCGGCACTGGAAGGGTGGAAGGAGACTGGACTCGGAGCTGGGCTTCAGGGTCGCTCAGTGGCTCAGCTAGGCTCTTTTATTTTTCCAGCACTTATGTACAAAACGTCATCTGGCTTACTGCCCACCCTATAGCAATCCTCGAGAAATGGGGCTACAGTAGCGCAGGTTAGGGAGTTTGTCCTGCCGGGTTGCTGATTCAATCCCCCGCTTCAACTGTCTCAGTCGTTGTATCCTTGTCCTAGACACTTCACCCTAATTGCCTGCTGCCGGTGAACAGAGGGTCCAGTGGCGGCGGTGTATGGCAGCCTCACCCTCTGTCTGTTTGACCCAGGGCAGCTATGGCTGCTAACAAAGTTCACCACCGTCAGGGTGTGAATGTGTGTGTGAATGAGTGACTGACTGTAATGTAAAGTGCTTTGGGGTCGTCGGACTTGATAAATCACCATACAAGTACATGCCATTTATCGTTTTACCATTTAACCTGCATATTATAAAAACGCTCAGCACTCTGTTTCAGGCTTCCAGTAGCAGTACCATGTCTGCTTATTATAAGCAACTTTGGGTTTGTTTATACTGTTTACCAGGTAGAGGTAATAGAGCTGGAAGCTTGTTTCTCTCACAAGAACTAGCCACACTGACAGCCCACTCTTCTGTTGTTTTTTTCTAAAATGCAGCTGCATGGGCACAAAGGGATAAAGTATATTTTCCTAAATGCTTCCACTGCCCTGTAAAAGTAAAACAATTAAAGTAATTTACCCTGAACTAAAGCAGCTATCCCCTCAAACATGCAGTGCTCTGCATGTTCAACATGCACCGTGTGTGTGTGTGTGTGTGTGTGTGTGTGTGTGTGTGTGTGTGTGTGTGTGTGTGTGTGTGTGTGTGTGTGTGTGTGTGTGTGTGTGGCATGTGACACAGACTGAGTGACAGGTGTTGGTTATTGGTTAGCAGCTAGCGTTACCTTCCTTAAATTTGTGTTCCCAGGTGTTCTCTGTGCTTACTGTGAAATCGCCACACCAGGTTCTGCTGGATTTTCACAGGAGCCATGTGAATCAGAAACCTGACAGAGATGTGAGAAGCTGGCAGGGTAAAATCTGTTAGGTATTCTGTGTGACTAATACAGATATTTAAAGTCGACCTATTATGAAAAATTACATTTTTGCATGTTTTTGTACTTCCATTTGGATCTCTACTGCTTCTAGAAACAATCCAATATAAAAATTAAATAAAATAAAATAAATCCTGCTTTTTTGGCAATACATTGAAGTTATAATTAATATTTGAATAAATCCCATACACAACTTTGTCAGGGTTCTCTGTTTTCCGTGCTCTCTTACTCTGCTTCACAGGTGGCTGCAATTGACGGGTGGGCGTGGCCTGCACCTGCGGCTCATTTGGAAACCCTCATCTCTGGCTTAAAATGAGTGCATAGAAAGCTGGAAGATGCCAGAGTGTTACCCTGTCGTGGTATACCTAGGCCACTGATCTGTCTCCCGAACTTCTGTGAGTTTTTGGAAACTCTGTTTTTGGACTAATCCTGTCTCCTATCTTCTCCAGTTTGTCGTGTTTGGGTTTACTCACCTGTGTTGGCTCCGTGCTCTGAGGACCAGTCGTACGAATACCCGCCGCTCAGATTTTGCTCTGGCATCTCCACTCATACTCACTTGGTAGTACCAAGCCGTCCGTGAGAACCCCCTTCCTGGATTCACCTGGTTCGACAGTCACACTCCGGTTCTTCCAGCTGCTCCTCCTGCCTGCCACCGCAGTGGTGCTGTTCGGGCCCCCCGCCTGTATTACATCCGCCAGCCCTCCTGTCACTCAGCCACCACCTCCCATCAGAGAGTTACGATTGCAGAGTTCCTTTTTCACTCATCCCACCCGGATAGGTCTCCCTGTCCAAACGGTAAGCGGCGCAACGTCTGGAAAATTTCCCCCTGGTTCGTTCCTCAGTAAAATATCCTCTTTCTTACCGCAGTCGTTCCAGCTCTGACGTTCTGACCTCGTTTGCTGCACACATCGTGTGCTTTCCCTTTGTTGAGCATAAATAAACATCTTAAAACTGTCCCTGCTTCCGTCTGTGTCTGAATGTGGGCCAAACACTTAAAAACCATGACAAACTTAACATTGGCATTAATATATGCTAAAGAATTTGCATATAATTCCCTTAATTACAGCTGAAAAGACATAGGCAACTAATGGGTAGCATGGTGCTAATTCACACTGAAAATCCTATAGGAATGCTAGCGCTATTATCATCTTTTTTCTCAGATTCTTCCAACCTTAAGCAATCATAATGCCCCCTAGATGCACCTTATACAAACCAATACTTTATAAAACATAACACTCACAGCTATAATGGAAAGTATTTTGTGTTTCAGCATGACAGTGTGATATGGGAGCTGCATGGCACAGAAGAGTTAGGCTCAATCCAAATACCTTAAATAGAGCAGGGACTCTTTGGCCAAAGTGGAAGTGTGTCAGTGGTCGCCATGATAAGTGCTGTCCAAATAGTGCAGTCAGTAAGGAAAGAGGTAGGAAAAGGAGCCTGTATGCTCCTTCCCGAGGCTAGTTTTGTCTAGGAACCCCGCAATGTCCCTTACTGGCACTAACAACCCTTAAGATATCCCAAAATCCTGTGTGTGACATGACATATAAGCACAGACCCCACACAGAAATCAACAAAAATGTCTGAAGGGAAGAGAACCAGCACTTTGTAGTTCGTTTTCGGAAGGCTGTAGGCCTGGATTTGATTTGCATCATCCATGTGCGTTTCCGTCACGTAATGACGCCGGACTTAAAGGCTGTCTGAATTTGGCACAGCAATCTGAAGCTACTTTCCTCCCAAGGATGGAGTTCTTACTGGTGACCCCGTAGAAGGTCAAGGAACAGGAGCAAGGAATAGGAGCTAGAAACTAGGGTATTCGACTGGAGCCTTAGAATTTAGGCTGTGAGGTCAGCACAAGGGATTGTGGGATGCCGTCTACAAAACCTGGACATGGTTTATGTTGCACAAGTCTAGAAAAGGGACAGAGACATAGCCACAGAGAAACTGTTGCTGCATCCTTGCTGGTTTTGCAGGAAGCTCCACTTCTTCAGGTTCTGGCTCTGACTGACAGTCAAACATGTACTGCTGTGCCATTGTGCATCTGTCTGCAGCCATTTTCGCATGTATAAAGTGTGAGTTTAAACATTGAGCTGGGGGTGCGGCCAGCTACAGCTTATTTGCATTAAAGTGACAGAGCCCTAAAACAGCTCATTCTGAAAGGAACTCAATATAGGTGAAACTGAGGTGAAATCTCATTATCTGAGAATGATTTTGTGCAAAAAAAATTTATCAACATGTTTTGTATAGCTCATATACATGATCCTAAAACAACTCCAATCTCTAAAATCTCAAAAGTTCATTACAATTCAGTTTATTTTTATAGCACCAATTCATAACACGTCATCTCAAGGCACTTTAGAAAGTCAGTTCCATCAAATCATCCAGACAGATTGGTTAAAGAGTTTTCCATGTAAGTAGAGCCACAAGTCTTGACAAGCGGCATTGACTACACTTGGAGCATGGAGCCACAGTGGACCGTCGCTGGCATCATGTCATTGACTTCGCAGCAATCCCTACTACAGAGCATGCATGTTGCGACAGTGGAGAGGAAGACTCCCCTTTAAAGCTTCAGCAGGTAACCTTTGTAAAAATTATTTTCACAGATTTTTTAAAACTGTCACTAAAACATGAGACAGACAATCTGTAGAAAAAAGATCAAGCTCCTCTGGCTCCTCCCAGTGGTACGACTGCCATATCTGAGAAATACACCACTCCCGGTCAGAAACAACCAATCAGAACAAGAATGAAGGTCCTGCTCACACCCTGGGGGCAAGCAGGACATTTTTCCCGTAGCACATGAGAACCCAAGTTGAAAAAAACCTAACATTGCAGGAAAACTGCAAATCTCTTAACTGGCACCTGCTAAAAAAAGTTTAGAACAGTAGTAGACCGATGATGAAAAGCAAGTTAAAAGGAAAGAATTAGACAGAGCCCAAAATAAAACAAGGGTAAACATCGGAGCAGCACGACAGGCTCCATTGTGGGGGAGGAGCTGTGGAGGAGGAAGGGCTACAGTGTAGCAGATAGCAAGGGGGATGGACCTGTAAGGTGTGCTTGTGGGTCAATTTGTCAACCCAAGTCCACTATTTTCTCAGAACTCCCTACTGCAGTTTTAACAGGATAAAACCTCCCGCTGAACCAGGCTCAGTGTGAACGGCCATCGGGGGGTTTGAGAAACAGAGCATATATACAAAAAGAAGAAAGAAACGCAAGGAGTACATTGAATGTGAGAGAAAAGTAAAAGGGTAATGGAGAAATATGAGTGCTCTTGTTAATTTTCATCAAAATTCTTAATGCAGCATTTTGGATCAGCTGAAGACTTTGATCTGCATTTTGTGGACTTCCTGATAGTAAAGAATTACAATAGTCCAGCCTTGAAGTAACAAATCCATGGACTAGTTTTCAAGCATCACTTCTGGGCAGAATATTTCTAATTTTGGCAATATTCCGGAGGTGAAAAAAGAAAACCCTAGAAATCTGTTTAATACAGGATTTAAATGGCTTGTCCGGGTCAAACATAACACCAAGGTTTTTTACTTTATTACTAGAGGCCAATTTAACATTGTCCAGATTAAGTGGTTGATTAAGAAGTTTATTTTTTGAGGACTCTGGTCCAAAGATTACAACTTCTATCTTGTCAGAATTTAAAAGAGGAAAATTTAAGGTCATCCAGGTTTAATGTCATCAAGACATGCCTGTAGTCTAAGTAACTGATTGGATTTGTTAGGATTTATAGATAAAAAATAGCTGAGTGTCATCAGCATAACAGTGGAAACTAATCCTATTATTTTACCAATCGGAAGCATTGTAATATATATATATATATATATATATATATATATATATATATATATATATATATATATATATATATATATATATATATATATTTATTTTTTTAATTATTTTTTTTGTGTATAGATAGATAGATTTAAACCACTATAATGCTTTTCTTTTTTATCTACAGTATATTCAAGTCTTTCTAAGAGAGTATTGTGATCCACTGCATCAAATGAAGCACTAAGGTCTAACAGGACAAGTACAGACACAAGTCCATTGTCTGAGGCCATGAAAATATCATTAGTGACCTTCACCAGAGCTGTTTCAGTGCTATGATGAGCTCTGAAGCCTGACTCAAACTCTTCAAGTAGGTCATTACTTTGTAAATGTTTACATACTTGATTAGAAACTACTTTCTCAAGAACTTTAGATAAGAAAAGAAGATTAGATATAGGTCTGTAATTTATTCAGTCACCTTGATCAACAGAGGGTTTGTTAAGTAAGGATGTGACTACAGCTACCTAGAAACCTTATGGTACATATTCATTTACTAAGGATAGATTAATCATGCCTAAAATAAGGGCATTAATCAAAGAGAACACCTCCTTAAATAACTTGGTTGGGATTGGGTCTAACATACAATTTGAAGGTTTAGATGAAGTTGAAATCTTAGATAACTCATAATGCTCTATTGCATCTAAATGGTCCAAACACTAGTCAAGTTCTAAAGATGTATCAAACACTGCTTCACTTACTGAGGACAAAGTAAAGATGTTTGGGAGGATGCCAATAATTGTATATATTTTTTATATGTATTTATAAAGAATTCCATAAAGTCATTACTGCTGAGACCTACGGGAATGGATGGATCACCAGAGCTCTGACTCCGTGTAAGTTTGGCAACTGTACTAAAAAGAAACCTGGGATTACTTTTATTTTTCTCTATTAATGATGCAAAATATGCTGCTCTAACTCCGCAAAGGGTCTTTTTATACAACAGTAGACTGTTTCTCCAGATTAGGTAGGATTCTTTTAGATGTGTAACCACCATTGTCTCTCCAATTTCTTAACATTGTGCTTCAAAGAAAAAAATACACACACACACACACACACACACACACACACATATACTGAACTCTCACCCACCCCTCACACTCCTGAGCAGGTTGGGTGGCTCTCCATCTTTCAAGCTCGGGTCCTCTACCAGAGGCCTGCGCGCTTGAGGGGTTTTCCTTAGGATCTTAGTTGTTCCTGAGATAGCGCTCTTCTGGGCTGAGATGTCTGATGTTTCTCCAGGTATCTGTTGGAGCCACTTCTACAGAGTTGGGGTTACTGCCCTGAGGGCTCTAATGACCATGGGCTCTACTGTTGTATATCCTGCCGCTCACTGGATATTCTCTCTTTTTTGGGCAATTCTTGTAAACCCTAGAGATGGTTGTGTGTGAAAATCCCTGTAGATCAGCAGTTTCTGAAATACTAAGACCTGTCCGTTTAGCACCAGCAAGTATGCCGTGTTCAAAGTCACTTAAATCACATTTCTTCCCCAGTCTGATGCTCAGTTTGACACCGGTTTGATTGGCTGATTAAAATATGCATTAACGAGCAGTTGGACAGGTGCACCAAATAGAGTGTCCAGTGAGTGTGTGTGTGTGTGAAATAAGTACCGGTACCCAGCTTAATGTCATACAAGTATGGGACAGAAAGAAGGGGAATATGTTTATATAGGTCTGTCCATCGATGTATAGATCAACCGCCTTACTGTATGGAAATTACAAAGCACGATAGAACAAAGCCAGTTCTTAATCAATTACACAACTCAAATTCATAGTGTCATGAAGCCACTTTTATTAACTTTAATCCTGATGGTGTTAACCTTCACTTAAAAAATAAAACTGAAAAAGATATAACACAAAAGATCCTTAAAAACATAAGGTAGTGATACATCCCAAAGATTTCAATAAGCTTACAGTTGTCTTTCATCAAATCTAGTTTACTGAGTATTAAGCCTGGTCTCAACAAACCCATGCCACTTTATGCAGTATTAACTTACATTTTATCTGAAAATGTTTCAGCATCTTCAAAAACCCAATATATTGATCAGCCATACTGAGGGTCTCTGCATAAACATATTTAATATCAAATGTATCCATCAGGTAACATGAACTGAATATGAAATGTGTGAAATGCTAAAAGTCATCAGACCTGAACTTGTTGAGTTGACTGGAGGGCAACAAAAACAAGCTGTATCCATGCTGTCTCTCCACACAGCAGGGATAGATATGGATAGGACATGGCAGAGGCAGGAAAAGAAAGCAAAAAAAGCAGAAAACATTAGTTAATATAAGGGAAAATGTCATTTAGAATTCATAAGTTCCAATTTTAGTACTTTGAATTATTGGCATATCAGCTGGTTTTGCACATAAAGTAAAATGTTCAAATATTAAATATTAATAATTATTTACAAAACAGTAGTCTAAGTCTAAAAATAAGATAACAGTGATCACATTAGCATTAAGTTATCAACTTACATAGAAAGGGCTCCACCAGGTCTTGGGTTCATCTTTGCTTGACTGGTTTGGTGCTTCCTAAGCCCTCTCATCAGCAACATACTACACTTGATCATTTGACCAAATGTCTGGCCTCTGCTCATCCCGCTTTATGTTTATGTTGACTTGCTAGCTAGCGGAGACTGATGTCCGTTTCCTTGTGTAGTGCAGGACTGTTCGGAGCGCTGCTGTCATTACTTCTGCTCCAGTTTGGGTCCTCTTTGAGCTCTTTTGGAGCCAGGTCAACATCACAGCCGTGATCGTTTTCCTCCACTTCTCCCCTCTCATCTGAAACACTTGAACGTACAGCAAGCATTGAGGGCCAAAACAATATGTACTGTGCTGGGGAAACCTGGAAAAGGTCCTGGTATGCAGCATTCAGCACGCAGCACAAAAGTGCCAGTGTTGCGTGCCGGCCCACGTAAAGCACTGATCATAACATTCTGATTGATCATTACAAAAGTGTGTGAGACTGTGTGAGACTGCGCTACAAAGATCTTATTTGGAGGACTGGGACTACTTTCTATCATTTGGTAATTGTTTATCTGAGCAAACCAAGATAATGGGGGGTTCCTCAAGGCTCCATTCTTGAGCAACTTTTATTAGACATTTACATGATCCCTCTAGCTCACATTATGGAGTGCTAAATCTTCTTGTATGATTTCTACTTGACCATCTGCTATTCACTGTGTCCAAAATATCTGAGTGGGCCAGAATTTACTCCAGCTTCTTGCATGAAAGAGAGAAAGGGTATGCTTTCTGTTAGCCCCGCTGAAGCTGTAATTACAAAACTAAACAGCAGGTAAGATATTGACTGCTTCTATACTACTTAGGGAACCCCATTTCAAATAATCTAACAGCTCCTTTTAATACATCCACCTGGATAAAGTTACCTTCCGTGCAATGTCTCTTAATGTACTATTATCTTAGCAATATTAGATATAAATATATTGCTGGGTATGTAAATACAACCAAAAGAACAATGTTCTAGCCTGCATTAAAGTCATATCTAGACGCAATAAGCAAAATCTAATTTACATTTATGATATAAACCCCTCTTCCTCTGACAGAGAGCGTTTGGTTGTCACACCTGAAGCCACGCCCCCTACAGCTGATCTCGCGGAAGAGAAGAAAACCTGACTTCAAAATAAAAGTCTTATTGGTGAATTTCGGTGAACCACAGATTTGATCCAAAACGCTCAGATTTAAAAATGACTACATGTGCAAACTGTTTTTCGAAGCTCTCATCTTTGCGCCCTTCCACAGCTGTAGCGGGTCTGGGCGCCATCCCGCCGAGGCTGACTTGGCTTGAGCCGAGCGGAAACAGAGGGAGAGAGCGACGTGACGCCGAGGAGTTGATGCCTGGCTGTCAGACGGCCGTGTGCGTGTTAGAAGGTTTCTGCGTGTGGACACAGGGGGCAAAGTCTGCTGCCCGCTCTGGATTTCCAGTCTATCTGTGCGCCAGGACAGGCAGACGGGCTCCAGCAGAGACAGCAGCGCGTCAGCGGGCTGTGCGCAGACGCTCCGTGGTGGCGGGTACATGCTGTCATCACAGGTGCTCTCCTCCTGCCTGTTCCCACTCTGCCCGCCGGACCCGTCCGCCGGTGACCCGCCGGAAGCATGGGGGGGAATCTGGGCTGTCACCGCTCCATCCCCAGGGACCCCACCGACCTCAGCCGCGGCAAGCGCAAGTTCAGCGCGGCGTGCAATTTCAGCAACATTCTGGTCAGCCATGAGCGGCTCAACATCAACACGGCCACCGAGGAGGAGCTCATGACTCTGCCGGGAGTCAACCGCACGGTTGCGCAGAACATCGTGGAGTACCGCGACTGCATCGGCGGCTTCAAAAAGGTGGAGGACCTGGCGCTGGTGAGTGGCATCGGAGCCACCAAGCTGGAGGCGATCAAGCTGGAGATCTGCGTCTCCTCCAGGACCAACTCGTCCCAGCATTCGCCGTCGTCGCTGCGCAAAGACCTGGACCATCCGCCCTGCACCGGGATCAACATCAACACGGCCACCGCGGCGCAGCTCATGAGCCTCCGCGGTCTGACGGAGAAGATAGTCAAGAACATCATCGCCTACAGGGCAGAGCACGGGCCGTTCAGGAGCATCGAGGACTTGGTGAGGGTCCAGCAGATCAACAGCTCCCTGCTGGACAAAATCCGCTTTCAGGTGTACGTGGAGCGCTCCAGGGCGCCCTCCACCAACACCAACGGAGGACTGACCAGCACCACAAAGTCCCAGCCGAGCCCCACTTCTTTCAGTCTGAAAAGCGAAGAGCTGGACCTCCCTCCCGGTGGGCCGGCGCAGATCATCTCGGTGAGAGCGAACGTGGAGCCGCCGCTCGGGCTGCGGGACGGGAAGCCCGTGGTGCGCCTGGCGACGTGGAGCCTGCAGGGCTGCTCCTGCGAGAAGGCCAACAACCCGGGGGTCAGGGAGGTGGTGTGCATGACCCTGCTGGAGAATGAGTGAGTATCCACTGGAGATCAGACTCTTCAATTCATCAGAAAATTCATTACAAAATGATGTCTGAGGCCGTTTACTAATGGACAGAAAAAAGTTTATATGTATTTACTAGGAATTAGGTCAAATATAGGAATATGAGAGAAAAAACGGATTTATCAGTGTTCAACCTGCTGCAAGTTTGCAAGTTTTCAGCTAACTAGTCCAGTGCTGAAATAATTGTATAGATTTTAATCTTTCCAGTAGCTATTTATTTGGTTAGTAGTCTGTAAAGATTAACTGAGCTGAGAGGAAAACGTCCCTCGATAACCTCCTTGTTCTTTTAGTCAACTGTGAACTCCAGGAATTTTGGGGTGTGGGGATAATTTGTGTGAGTGAGTGGACACAGGTTTCATTAGTCTGTCCTAACGATCAGTTAGGTAAATGAGAACATTTTCAGGAAATGAGAAAGAATCCAAATAGTAATGATGAGCTTCGTTCTGTGGAGCGTCGCTTTGTTTCAGAGAGTGAATGGGGAATGAACAGGGAGTAGTTTTCTTATTGTTCTGTTGCTCTCTGCTCTGTTCACATATGGTCAGTGCCTGCATGGAGTCTTCCCAGCTCAGACACAACCTTAAAGCGGAGATAGTTTTCCTATGTAGGAACACGTCCTGCGTTGATTCAGCTTCTCTTGGCCCTCTGAGAGAGGAGGCGTTTGTACCAGTCCTCCTTAGCGCCGTGAGAATCGGTCCCTTCTGATCAGAGATTCATGGCTGCACCGTGTAGCTGCCATGTCACCTCTGGTGTTTGACTGCAATAACAGTCCTCTCACCCACAGCGCCGCTGCCAAGCTGTCAACTTCCCAAGACGAGACGGTTCTTGGCCACAATAACGTGGGCTGCTTTTATCGCCCCGCTGAGAGCTAATCAGGCTTTTATTACACCTAGTTTATCTGGACGTTACTTTTTCCTGCGCTAAAACTGGACTGGGTCCAGCTGCAGTGAAACAACAACCTGAAGGCACCAGTTTACCTGGGTCAGAGCCGGTGTTGTGAAGCAGGAGCTGCCGCTGGTGGGTCCATTCTTACGGTACAATGACATGCCATCTAACATTTTTAACACATTTTTTTTATGTTGATACGTTCCATTCAGGCAGATCTGCTCAGATCAAAGGGCCTGCATTATCATCCAGCATGGCTGTGACAAAGCCTCTCCTCCTTCTCCACCCAGTCCAACACAGTTTGCTGGGTGTGACCCGTCTCCCGCTGCTGGGAGCTGTGCTGGGTTCTGGCTGGCTGCTGAGCCAGAACCTGTTTGGGAGGCTGTCACCAAGACTTGTTCTCACACAATCAAACACATCTTAATGTTACACCTGTCAGGGAAGGCCTGCAGCTGTTTGATTTACCGTGTTTAGTGCCGCCATCCAGGCTTGGAGAGTTGGTTTCCTGCTGTTGTCCCTCTGTGATGGCGGACCCGAACACACAGATGGTACCTGAGGTGCCTCTGGGACATCATGTGGGACAGAGAAGAGTCTCTGTTTGCTAAAGAAAACAGCAACATGTTAGAATTCAGCAGAGTGGTGATGCAGGATGACAGCTGATACATGCTGCTGCTCACAGACTTTTACTGAAGGAGAGTTTTGTCATCTGTGCCAAGTTAGGACTAATGCTTTGGCAAAACATGGAACGTTGATCATTTCTTAGTGTCAGAGTAGTTTGGGGATGATCTCTTGTTGTTCTACACATCGTTGGTTGAGTTAGTTTAGAAGAACTCGACTGGCCTGCACACAGTCCTGACCTCAACCTGGTTTAAAAAGCTTTTGGATGAATTAGAAGATTTGTAGCCCCACACTGTGAACTAGGCCTTCATGTCCAACATCGGTGTCTGACCTCACCAGTGATTTCATCAGAACGCTCCAATGTTAGAGCTGCAGCGGTCGGGCCAGCTTAGCAGTTAAAATGGGACGTCACTCAAAGTCATGCAAATGTGTGAGTGCAAGTGATCCAGTAGGTGCATCTCAGGGTCATTTGCAAAGACCAACCTGATGGATGGGTTGTGTGTCAGTGCTCAGAAACACATCCGCTCCAGCTGTACTACCAGACTTCATCTTCAGACCCAGCTAGTCACACCGTCTGTGACAAATGAGAATCGCTTTTTTTCACCTCTTCACAGAAAGCACATTGCCCCGTTGAACAGGCCTGTTTATGAAGATGAACAAACAAAATATCTAATTTTGTCTCTTCCACCTAGCATTCCATTGGGTTAGTGAGTCCAGTTTATGGTACCGTCCATAACTGCTCCATACCTGTCTGTGTTATTGGCTTACAAGATGTACGTCTTAACACAAAAGAAACTCTTATCTCCTGTAAGCATTCTTTTATCGCACTCATCCAGCTTTTATACCCACCACCCTCATATCCTGGTTCCCAAGGTTTTATTGATTTAATTGTTACGAGGAGCCTCTGGAGGAGCAGCGGGAGGCTCTATAGGAGATACGGTGTGTTTGCTCAGTGATGGCTTCCACTGTGCAAGCAATCACAAGATCCAGGCTGACTTTCCGCTCTTCCTGGCTCTCCTCCAGGCACAAACAGAGAGCTACCCAGGTTCAGTGAACTCGCGTTCAGCGGCCGTTCCGCAGTCAGCCGCTGTCAGCCGCTGCAGTCTGCCAGCGCTGCTGATGTTAGCGATCAGCTGGCTGTTAGTCATTCTCACATACGGGGCTGGAGGGAAGTGAAAGGGAAAGCCCTGGCTCCAAGGAGCGGGGTAAACGTGGATGGAGGGATAGCCGTGTGCTGACAGCGACTTACTTGACTAAGAGAGATTGCAGTTATTGCTGTCGTCAGGTCTTCCCCCTTCTCGCTGCCAGCTCATCGGAGCACCTCTCCTCTGTGCTCACTCGGTTTGTGGACTTTGTCAGTGTGACAGTTCTTTGTCCCGTCAGACTCTGCACCCACAATCCTTCAGTTCAGCTGGGTGACACGTGCCAGACATTTTCTCAGTTATATTTTTATAGACTGTAACGTTCCACCCTAAATCATGCTGCTCTGCACACAGAAATAAAGAATCTAAACGGACAAATGAGTTACAGAAGAGCAGCGCTGTAATAATATGCTGGCCAGCATTACAGATTTTTATTTGACTGTAATTTCCATGAATACAATTTTAGATGCACTTTACCATATTATTCTAAGGGCCATTGTTAACCACATGGTCCCTTTTATTGAACATGCGAGATTACAACCACAAACTTCCATGTTCTCTGGTGGGATTTAAACCAGCTCCACCTGAAGGTACCGGTTTAAATGCAGCTGTTCTATGAAGGCCTCTGAGGTGTGTTAGAATGAGAACCTACAAAGACATCCATCCAAAATGCCCGGCCACATAAGGAAATAATTAAGCAAAGAAACTGTTAGGAGCTGGAGGAGCTGCATGGATCCACCGCTCATGTGGGAGAAATTGTCAATAGGACAGCTATCAGATAACAAAAGAGGAAAGCAGTTCTTAGTCCTGTTTACAGGCTGGTTCACTTCAGATAAGAATTCCTTGCCCCCCAGTGGGGAAATCGGGATGTGACAGTGGCATACACACAGATAGTTTCACTCAATTATTAGTGATGAAATAAAAGAGAAAGAGGAAAAGCAGGTTTGTAGAAAAACGCGCTCTTGTGAGATGAAACTAAAATTGGAGACTCTGGCCCACATGCAAAATGCCACGTGCGTTTGAAAAGCAACGCTGCACGTAGTTCTGGACACGTTCCTCACCTTTAAGTGATGTGGCGGCAGCATCATGCTGTGGGGAGGATCTCCTCGGCAGGGACAGGGAAGTTGTTCATAGTTGATGGGAAGATGGATGGTGCTAAATCTAATCCAATCCTGGGAAAAAATAACAGTTGGAGGCAAATCTACACAGAGAAGCCGAATTTCCACAAACCAGGGTAAAGCTAAACTCAAACCATCCAGTATTTGTGATCCAATCCTTGCTCCTCTTCCTTGGCTCAGTTTTTAATAGAAGTCAAAAGCCAGAAATTGATGGAGAGTCACGACTCGAGAAATTAAAACCCTGAATAAGATGAACTAATGTTGACATCCTATTCAAACACTCTACACGTCTTCAGGGGACCTTCATGAGAAGGTCTGTTGTCCCCTAAGTTCTTACCCTGTGTCAGTCAAGCATATAAGCTCTTTGTCCACTTTTATCTGACCTCTGTTAATTTCCCACTGTGTGATTTCACTCACTCTGTTTAGGCCAGGGTTCAGAGGCATCCTGACAGACAAATTCAAATTTACTGGTGTAAAAGTTGCAGGACCCCGGCCTTGGAGGACCGTCTGAGACCACTGGTTCAGACAGTAATCATCTGCGCCGTCAGATCTGCCCTTAGAACCTGGTTTCTGGTTCCTCCTGGTGTTTTCCACATGAATCAGGAAAAGGGTTCAGATCTGAGTGTAGATCCTGGAGCTGGAACAGGTTGGCCCTTCTGACCTACAGAGGCTGACGTTAAAAGCTGTTGGTTTATTCAAGGTTAGGTTTCCTTTTTATGTCGTTGCAGCAAAGGTCCCAGCGTTGCTATGTCTTTAGGACACTTCGGGCCTTGGCTGCAAGACTGATGATGATAAGGCCGACGTCACACACAGACAGTATAAGTAAACACTGAGAGGCTGTGTGAGAAAGGAGACGGCACCATAGATATCACAGTCAGCTTGTCAGGCAAAGGAGCCTGCTGTGACATGACGTTGTGGTCAAGGTGAGGTCCAGAAATCCAGACGGAGCAAACCATCAGATCGTCACCGTTTCCCTTTTTCCATCTGTTGTTGGACAGGACCTCCTCCTGATCCAGTAGTCTCCAGCATTTCCACTACAGCCACTGGAGTCATTAGAATTAGCAGTTGTTCTGAGATGACAACCTTCTGTCCTTTCAATCATGTCTAATCACATCATCAGATCTGCGTCTGCTTCAGCTGCTTTTCCTGCCCTCACACACGTGCATCGCCTAAACGCAGCTCTGCTTTCTGTCTGGTGCCCGGAAATATGAGTTCTCTTTTTATTAGGCTTTCCTCCACTGAGGCTCAAATTCAGCTGAACAGATATCATTTTCTGAGTGGATGCACATATTGTGTACACAACACAGTAACCCAGAATGATCCAGTTGGAGGAAAACTGGCCTGACTGGATTGTTCTTCTGATTCCCCTGGGCCACAACATGTTGGCCCTCTGATCACTCCCATTCTACCTGTCTGTGCACACTCAAAAAAGTAACCCGGGATAGTTAATTTTAACATTTCACTTCCAGTAAACACATCAAAAGGATGTTTGCTGGGTTAAATCAGTTTGTTTTTTTAGTAAGAAACACATAGTTATTTGTTTTTTTTACTTAACAAACACTCTTTTTATGTGTTTACTGGAAATGAAATGCTAACATGAAGTGGACAACTGTCCCAGTTCATTTTTCTGAGTGCACATCCAGTAGATGGAGGGGCTTGATTGTTTAGAAGAACCGCATTGACATTTTTATTGATTTTCTTTGATATGTTGGTTTTCATTTGGGGTTAGGATATTTAATCAAATGACTTTGTATCAGTCAGTTCTTGATAGTATCTCTCTGCTTCAAAGTAACCTGCATTGCAGAAGATAATCAACATTATAACACCAGGACTTCCATATGGCCGTGAGTTAGAGAGTGAAGTCCACCCTGGCTCTGCTGCGATCCTGGAGAAAGTGCTTATTTAGATACATTTGTGGTCTACGACTAACGAGCCAAAGATGGAAAACTGGTCAAATGAATACAGATAAAGGAAGAACTGTGATGCAAGCAAAAGTAATTAACTTTGGGACTCAAAGTGAAAACAACTTGCCAACTAGCGCCACCCCAGTGGGCACTGACGGTACTAAAGGCAAGACTGTGAAAGCTAAAGAAGAAATACCGCTGGCAGTAAGTAACCTAAAGTCAGAGTATTCAACACGGTGAGACGATATCTTGAATGTTGTTGAGGAAAATAAAAGGACGGGTTGGTCACATAGGAAGACTGAGGCGAATGGAAACATGGATTTCTATGGTGTAGGACGAGCGCTCATCGCTGAGTGTGGCAGTCCGGATGTTGGGAAGAAAAAAACAGAACTCTAAAAGACAACGTTATCGTATCGCCATGGAAACCAGGACCTGGCTGAACAATGTGAGCTCGATTAAAGTGCGTGAAGGAGCGTAGGGGACAGAGCTGGGCCGATTCCTGGGGGAATGGCTGCCAGATGCACTGGACCTGGCTCCTCTGAATGCCCACTGAAGCCGCAGAGGGTGCACACAGTCTGACTGGAGCAGGCTACAGCAGATCGGCCGCAAACTTTAATGATCAAGTCCCACAGTTACAGGCAGAAGATTCTGGTGATGAAGGCAGCTAGAGAGAAAAAAAGGTGTCCTCAACCAGAACCTGCACATACAAGTATGCAGTTCCCATGTAGTCGTTTATCTGCCTACAGGGGAGTATGGCAGCAGTATCATTCACATCTCAAGCCAGGAGAGTAATGACTCTAATCCATGACTCTGGCCATTTCAAGGTTCTAACATGATTAGAAAGATTTGAGAGGCTCTTGATTGGATCTTACTCTAAGTTGGCTGAACTCTGGCCAATATCTACAGTCCAAATTCAGGTCTGCCCCAATTTTTCCTACATTTCAATTTTTTCAAATTTTTTTTATTTATATAGCGCCAAATCATGAAACATGTCATCTCAAGGCACTTTACAAAGTCAAGTTCAATCATATTATACAGATTTGGTCAGATTATACAGATTGGTCAAAAATGTCCTATATAAGGAAACCAGTTGATTGCATCAAAGTCCCGACAAGCAGCATTCACTCCTGGGGAAGCGTAGAGCCACAGGAAGAGTCATCTGCATTGTCCATGGCTTTGCTGCAATCCCTCATACTGAGCAAGCATGAAGCGACAGTGGGAAGAAAAACCACCCATTAACGGGAAAAAAAACCTCCGGCAGAACCGGGCTCAGTATGAACGGTCATCTGCCTCGACCGACTGGGGTTACAGAAGACAGAGCAGAGACACAACAAGAGAAACAAAAAAGCACAGAAGCACACATTGATCTAGTAATCTGTTCTACATTAGATGGTAGTAGCGGGTGAGCCGTCTTCTCTGGATGATGTCACAGTTAACAGAACGCCAGACCAGGTGTACCTACTATGAAGAAAAAGAGAGAGAGCAAAAGTTAAAAGCTGAAATTACGACAGTCATTTCAATGTAATACAATGCAAAACTGGAGAACAGTAGACTGAAGAACAGTAGAAATCAGTAGAGTGAGAAAATTAGACCCTGATGTCCTCCAGCAGCCTAGGCCTATCACAGCACAACTATAGAGATAGCTCAGGGTATGAGCCACTCTAACTATAAGCTTTGTCAAAAAGGAAAGTTTTAACATTAGTCTTAAAAATAGATAGGGTGTCTGCCTCACGAACCAAAACTGGGAGTTGGTTCCACAGGAGAGGAGCCTGATAGCTAAAGGATCTGCCTCCCATTCTACTTTTAGAGACTCTAGGAACCACCAGCAGACCTGCAGTCTGAGAGCGAAGTGCTCTGTTAGGAACATACGGGGTAATCAGAGCTCTGATATATGATGGAGCTTGATTATTAAGGGCTTTATACGTTAGAAGGAGAATTTTAAATTCTATTCTTGATTTAACAGGAAGCCAATGAAGGGAAGCTAAAACAGGAGAAATATGATCCCTCTTGGTGATTTTCATCAGAACTCTTGCTGCAGCATTTTGGATCAGCTGAAGGCTTTGAACTGCATTTTGTGGACTTCCTGATAGTAAAGAATTACAATAGTCCAGCCTTGAAGTAACAAATGCATGGACTAGTTTTTCAGCATCACTCCTGGACAGAATGTTTCTAATTTTGGCGATATTCCGGAGGTGAAAAAAGGAAACTCTGGAAACCAGATTTATTCCCGTTGCTCCCATCCCTGCCAGGAGAATATATAATTGCAGGATATTGGAATGGTACACTTAATCCAGCAAGGCAAAGATCCACAGGCACTGGCCTGACAGCCCAAGCAGGAACGCTACCACTTCACTAAAGAGTTGCATCTTGCAACTATCTGAAGATATTTGAATGCAAATGATATTGCTTTTTCAGTCACCTTAGTGTCACCTTAAACAAATCAACCAGTTCTCCTCTACCCACAGAAGTCGATAGGACTTGTTGGGTCCATTACAACTGTTCTCTGTAAACCTAAAAGATGATTGCGTGTAAAACTCCCAGGAGCTCAGAGGTTTGTGAACGACTTCAGCAACCATACCACATGTAAGTCACTTCAGTTCTCTTTTTTGCCATTCTGCTTTGCAGTTTGGTTGTTTTCACCATGTCTGGATGCCAGAATGCTGAGTTGCCGGTGCATGTAAGCTGAACTCTGATTCTATAATTCAATTCTTCAGGGTATCATCAATAGTCTTCAGTTTTGAGCTACCAAATATGTCATTCTGCTTTTGTTAGCTCTCCTTTTCTCTAGAAATGCTCCATATCCTGGTGGTACCATGTTCTGAAGCGAGCAACCAAGCACAGCTTTTAACCTACACATCAAGTTAGCCAGTTGGCAGTCTTTAGGGAAGCGTCCAACATGAGGTGTTGCCACGGTTGCTTCCAGTATGATTGCTCTTACCTTTAGCCCTGAACACACACTGCATTTAAAGGAGCAATAAGTAATATATTTACTGTAAAATCAACCTAAATCATTCTCATGTCTCACCCAGGATGGAAGTAACATTTCCAATAAACAATTGGTCCTCTTCATCAACAATGTCTTAGTCAAGTTTATCTACTTTCAAACCTAGAGGTACGGTCCGGAACTACTTTTGTCCAGAGTGTAGCCTGTGTTTACTTCCTGGTTCCTGAACCAATCATAAGAGAGTTCCCAGGGTTCCCAAAGCAGAGCGCAGCATTTGGTACTTTATCTTGGCAAAAGAGCAGCAGCCTGCTAACAAGGAAACCAATAAGAGAAGTGGACCAGAAATAGAACAGAGTACAACATCATATACCTGTCCTGTGGAAGTAAAAATTCACTGCAACAACAAACCGCTGAGTGAAAGGCGGGTGTCTGTGAAAGGCATTGTGTATGTGTTATTCAGATTTTAACCACTAGGTGTCATTACTTATTGTTACTTTAAAAGTCCCTCCATTCTAAACTGAAGGTCTTTTCCGAGTGTGGACTAGGAGAAGCCAAGACTGGGATTCTTTGGTCACGTGGGAACTGGAAGGGAGCACAGGCTGTCCTGGTAAAAAGGTGGCTGAGAGTCTGCAGCTATGTGTTGCTGAATTATTAGGTCACGTTTGACGTAGCAAAACTCTTTTTGTCCCCAAACACAGCGTTACCTGCACACGTGAAGGTAAGGCAGTAATGCCATCAAGGTCCTCCCACTTACAACAGCACAACTGGTGCACCATAATTACACTCAGATGGAAAGGGTTTACTTCCAGCTCTTGTAGTTAATGAGCAGGAGACAGAATGCTACGTTCCCTGTGGAGTGGAATGCTTGACCCGGTACAACAAGTTTGCCGTTTTTACAGACTGAAGTTGTTCTCAAGAGGAATTCTGTTGGAAATGTTGTTGTTTTTTTACTCTGTAAGAAGAAAAAGTTCTTACAGAGCAATTGTTTGTATTGAAAATCAATATTTAAAAAAAACATGGTAGCCATTGGGCGATCAGTTGGTGCCACTATCCATTTGTTAGTGGGCGAGAGGTGGTGTATGCCCTGGATGGGTCAGTTCGTAAAGATTTAGGGCAAGTTTCTGTGTGCTTGAACGAGATGCTGTTGAGAGCTGAACACAGAAACGGCTTATTTCAAATGAACCTTGATTCCATGTTGAATAATCAACGCTGAAAGTGACCCTTTGGACTGCCGATATCAGCGAAGCTTTGTGGAGAGCATCTCTGATCAAACCCTAACAGACCCAGCAGCCTGCGCAAAGTTAGCCCCACTGTTTCAGTGGTTTATAAGTGTGCTCACACCTCATCAGACAAGAATGACTTTGCCTAATTTCTCTATTAAGTCAATGACTAAACAAACAAAATATGTTCAAAAATTCTATATATAGAATGTGTTGTAATTAAAGGTAGGAAACACTTGATTGTGAAGACTAGAGCCTCTTCCAGGGTTTAATGCTCTATATTCCAGATTCTGCATGTCTCAATAATTTGAATGGCGCTAGCTAATATTACGTGGGGTGGGGAGGGCTGTGAGACAGACAGGCAGGATGACAGGTGGAGGCAGGACACATTTCTTTAATCATATCACAGATTCACCAGAGAGCAGAAACAGAAAAACAAGCAGTCCATTAGCCCTGGCACTTCTCCAGGACTCCTGCAGGGCATTTCACGGCCTCCCTTCCATCTCCTGCGCGGGTGCTGAGGTCGCGCCGGAGACACTCTGCTGAGCTGATGTCAACTGTTGGGTGCTTATTCAGAAATCTTCACTGGCAGAGCGTTTTATTGTGGGTGGACATTGAGTTAGGAGCATTGCCCAGCAAGCCCCGCCAAGCTGGAGGCATTCTGGCCAGTAAAGGGCTCCCAGCCCTATTTTCTTTTATTAAACAAAGCCAACTTAAGCATATTTTCCTCTTGTGCAGGCACTCACATTAAGTTCCAAACTCTGATTAGTGCAGCTAGATTTTAATCATCCAGACAGAGAGAAAGGTGGCCGAACCGATGGAGTGGCAGTGAAGGAGTCATTATCATAAAGAGGGTAAAGACCTGATCACTTGTTCCAAAGATGCTTTGGGTAGCAATGTTGAGAATAAAGGCCTCACTGGTTACCATCGGACGGATCATACCACCACGCTCGTAGGATCTAATCTCACCTTCTGAACAGGCTTCCAGGCTAATGCACATTTCTAAGTGCTAGCATAGATGTGAAGGTTTTCCATAGACCAGCCAAAGAAATGTTGAAACATTTCAAAATATATTCTTAATTTATTACAAAAAATGTTCAAAAATGATAAATTGGGGCCCAAAAACTGAGGTCAACATAACAAACTACAACTCAGGTAGTAACACAAAGAACTCAAGCACAAAACTGACCTAACAAACGAGACATGAGGGGGACTTAAATAGTGGCTGATCAGATCACTGCTAACTCACACACGGCGGTAATTAAACACGCAAGAACTTAAACAAATACTGGTCTGCACATTACTACATCTTTAAATTGAATAAATATTAGCATTGAACTAAGTTACAAGAAGAAGAAACATTAAAGAAATGGTAAAATTAAATAAACTAAAGGCCAAATTCGCCCTTCCCCTGCCCAACAAATGGAACGACCCGCTGAGGAAGCTTGACAGCCATATAAGGACATCAGCTGGAGCTCATCTGCATGATTTCAGCAGCAGGTCCAGAGGAAACTGGTAACTCAAAAGAAGAAATTAATTTGTTGCATTTGACAAATAATACAAGACAACTGACAAACAAAGTTAACTAAATGTGTGCACTGCAAATAGTTAACTAAAGAGTCAGACTAATGCAAACAATTTTAAAGATAAGAATCTAAACTACTCAAATCAATATGTAAAGTAATATTAAGGAAGAACAGAAACCCATTACCCTTCCTGCCTCTGTGTGACAGTTGGGACAGCTGTCACAATAGATATCAGTAGTGTTTTTCATCAGCGGTTGGGCCTTATACGGTCTTTTAACGAGGTTCTTGGTTATATCAGAGCGGGGCCTGAAGATGGAACTGAACCACAGGCTTGTATAGCTGTCCTCATCGGGACATTGTTCTGGTTCCCATTCACTGCATCCAGCCTAACCCAAACCTGATTAAGATTCAAATTAGGTCACCAAAACAAAGAGCAAACACACACACACACACACACACACACACACACACACACACACACACACACACACACACACACACACACACAGTTTTGTCTCATTTCTATTTTATTTCTCCTGCAATTGAGCATTTTAGTCAGAAATTGACCTGTCACTGATGCAGAAGAGGATCTTTGAAAGAGGAACAACCTTCATCCCTATCATGCAGCTTCTCCAAACAGATTAATGCGTAGCGTGGATGCCAGCGCCGCCTAGCTTATGGCTACACAGAAATGTTGCATGTAGGGACAGGAGCTCGGCTCTCCTCAGGGAGGATCTCATAATCATCTCATTGATTATGCAACCTTGTGTTTGCCCTCAGTCCTGCCGTAATCTGACGTGTGCTCGAGCACACATTTAATTTGGCTTTATAGCGCTGTGTTTACGTCTGGGTAGCACCAACAGATGTGACATTAGCTGTGATCTGTGTTGTCAGAGCAACACTACAGATAAGTCAACTTCCTGTGGGTCTTCCGTGCAGTCACAAGGTTTTGCTGTGTGTTGTTTTGCCCTTGAGGGTATTCCTGCTTACTTTGACTGTTTCCAGGGTTGGGTTTTTTCCCCTTTAGACAAAGCTAATTGTGTTGACCTCTGAACAGGGTGAAGGTATATATTCCAGCAGCGGTATCACTGACTCGGCATCCATGTCCTGATGACACGGCTGTACATCAGGCCAGCTCATGCGGGGCTGCCTTTGACTCCGGGCCAACATTAATACTTCTTTATCACAGCCTTTGATCGCTCTGATTACAGAGGCACCGTTTGAGTTTCTTCTGGTCATCTCAGCAACCTTATATTTCAGAACTCTGAGGCTGATCAGCAGTCTGAAAAGAAGAACGGACTATCCTGGTGGACACTTAGACAGAAGAGATTAAGTTACAGAGAAACAACGTTCCGTCATCTGCAGACAGTTGTATTGCTCCGTTGTTGTCGTCATTGGCTGTTGAATGTGGAGCAATGGGGCGATTAGACTAGATGCAACAGAGTTGTTGACTAGTGTCAATTGTCTCCATGACGTTTCCTTCATTTCTCTATTGCTGTTTTATTTGGCTGATTGTTTTCCCATGCTTATTTTTAATAAAAATGTAACACTAATGTGATTTTGACAACGGAGTAAGACGGGTGGATCTCCAATCTCCTGCTTGGAAGATAAAGATGAGTTAATAGTTCATCATTAGTACAGTGTCAGATTTAATAGCTGGGATATAAAACATTAAAGTAAATACTGATCCAACATTATTGAAATTTATCTGGTTTTGGAATGATAGACCAAGACAAGCTAGTGCATAAACGTGGACTGGAAGGATGCAGATCGGATAGAGAATATCTGTAGACAGATTCTGGCTTGGATTTGGGTCTGGTGAGTCTAGACTTTGACTAGGCCATTCTAATATGGGTTGATCTAAACCCTTCCCTTATAGCTGTGGCTGTATGTTCAGGGTGGTGGTCCTGCTGGAAGGGGATCCTCCACCCCGATCTCAGCTCTTCCGCAGCCTCTAACATGTTTTCTGTCAGGATGGTTCTGGATTTAGTTCCATCCATCTTCCAATCACCTCTGACCAGCTTCCCTGTTCCTGCTGCTTGATGTCATCCATCCATCTAAACATACCTGCTCATATACCGCTACAAGAATCCCAGCTGATGCATCCCTGAACCCATCTCCTCTTGGCTAAACGGTCATACTGTATATAGCAGCATTTTGCACAAACTTCCGTTGTTCGTCCTGCCTTATTGGTGCATTTATTGATGAAGACGTTTTACAGCAGCTGTTTTGCAGTTGTTTTCTTCATACCAGTGTGTTCCTCAAATAATTATTATGCTGCAGAGGTGAATAAAAACTAAAAACAATGTCAGAAGAAGAAGAAGTTATTAGCAATGAAATGCATAGTTAACAATATTATCAATAAAATCAGCAATAAAAGGCATCAAGGACAAAAGGAGATTTTTTAAATCTCTGGAGTTAAAAAAAGTAAAAAAAAAAAAGCGATTTAAAATCACTTAAAGTTCCAGCAGAGCTCACAGACAGAGAGGAATAGACCAGTTCATTGTTATTGTTTTGATGCGGGTTTTTCGCGCATGCCCGCCGGACTGGTAGCCAAAAGGCTAACACAATGGCGGACGCAAACAAAGGAAACGACGAGTTCTCCACGTATTTTTCTTCTTTAGATAACGTATCACAAGATCGTTATAAGAGTAAGTTGATGGTTGATGGTATCAGATTGCCAGATCCACACAGCAAAAGCCTGAAGGGACGGAGCGAGTCTGTGAAATGCTGGCCAAGTGTTCCGTACGGCGACATATACAGCTGCCTTATAAACACGCCACTACACACGAGAGAGCATGAAAGCCATGAAACCACTGGACGGCTACAATTATTTTATATCGGGACATAGGCACCAGCAACCCCCGCGACCCCATGAGGGATTAAGCGGGTCAGAAAATGGATGGATGGATGTTCAGACATGTTTGTGTAACAGCAGAAAGTGGAGTCGGACACACAGCGCCTCAGCAGAGAGGAAGACCCACCCAGTAGGTTAAAACAAAAAACATTGTTCAGAAAGGATTATTTTGGTGTTTTTGTCCTATTAATCCTGTTCACAGACTCATGCCAGAGGGTTTGCATACATTGTACATGTACGTATATTATTACGAAACGAACATTTACGTATTGACTTAAGTATATATCCTATTTTTTTATATCATTATTTAAGTAGAACAATGACTAGTGCAGAATTAAGTTGTATTTACAGGAGATGAAGTGTAGACTGCAAATTCTGTCGTAGTATGATGGCTCCCCCAGTCCATTGGGAGTGTCTGCCTGCGCTCTTTTCATTGAAAATATCCATTTCTTTCTTCGTCCTTCCTCCTTCGGTAAACGACAGAAACGTACATCCGACGATTTGGAATGCCTCTGTGTGCAACCGGGAGCACAACAAGTCGTAGGCATTGTTTAGATTCCAAAAATAAACGAACTAAAAGCACGCTCTAAATCACCCGTTTTGTCATGTAGTAGACGAGAACAGTACTGTTTCTGCCTACCAGCGTGACCTGGATGTAGCGCTGACGTCACGCATGAATTGGTCTATACAGCAGGTCAGCTGACTACAGCTGCCAGTCTGAGGGAGGAAAAGATCTATTTGGGTATTTAGTTGTTTCTCCTACAACAGTGGGTGTAGTCATATGGCTGAGACCTCAGAAAACTAAAGCGTCATGGCGATCAGTGGCCTGTTATGTTCTGGGCAGCTTCTGTCTGGTCCTACAGGAGAAAACCAATCCCCTCATGTCTCATTGTGCTAGATTTGGTCTCTGGTCTGAGTGGAACCGCTGGATCCTGTTACGTGTGTGTGTGTGTGTGTGTGTGTGTGTGTGTGTGTGTGTGTGTGTGTGTGTGTGTGTGTGTGTGTGTGTGTGTGTGTGTGTGTGTGTGTGTGTGTGTGTAAGCCATGCTTGGGATTAGAGGCAGTGTTTCACCAAGAGAACAGCTCCTTATGCAACATGATTTTCTAAATTTCAGATTAGTTGCTGAGAGGTGAATGCAGTTCAGCTGTCGTCACCTTGTGCAGCCAACTCAGTTTCCTGGAGTGGTAGCAGAACTAATATCCTTGATTCCAAGATCATCACCGGATCCCATTTTTCTCCTCATCTTTGAAGGCAATTTGTTAAGGTAGTAAAACCAAATGCCACGCAGAGGAGTGTTTGTCCCTTCATCAGTAATTGCATCCCAAGCACTTCCCCTCTCCGTGGCTGAAGGAAGTTGCAGGAAAAGATCGAGTGCCACTTAGAAATTTACTGCTTGTTATTCTGCTGACTGTTGGTTTGGAAAATGATTCCAATTGCAAACAGATAAAGGTTTATTGGGCTGTAAAGTCTCTTCCCCTGGAGTCCAATAATGTGCTGCCGCCTTGAATTAAGAAGGGCACTGCTCCATCAGATTTACTCTGCTCTCCTTCGACAAACCAAGAAAAGAGGCTGGTAATCACTTTGGGAATCAGGTTTAATTACCAGAATCTGTGGCTGATCTTTCTAGAATGTCCTAACAAAGTCAGAACGTGGATATCTTGGCATTAAAAGTAAGTGTTTTTAGATTAATTTTCAGTTTAAGGTGCAATTGCCCGGCATGTAAAATGAGTTATCCCCTATTTACCGCAGTTGCCTCTATAGGCTCCATTAGTCAGTTCAAGAGAGAGTGATTTTGGCCAAATTCCGTGTTCTCTCGCTAATGAGAACACGAGCTTCAATATTTATTACTTTCTTACCTCAGAACACATCTAAACAAAAGACCTGTGCAGTCACAGCAGCAGATGCTTTCCCTCTTCTTTTATTTATCTGCACAACACTGGTGTCATTTTCACTTGTCACCAGAGGGGGCAGTCATCTGCAAAGCCCCTGGAACTTATGCTATGCTCCTTTAAATATAGACGAGCAACATTTTTATGGCTGTTTGCAGGAATATGTTTGTGGAAATTACAGCTTCAGCACCAAATAGTTCCCTTAAAAATTTCACGGATGCATGTATACTGAGTGTTCCTCATTCATTGTCACTCATTATTTAGAGGGTTCCTCATCTGAAGAGTCAGAAACAGAGACACAGGAGAGAAGGAGATGTTACCTGTACAGGTAGCTCTACCAGTAAATGTAGGCCTCTGTGGTCTGAGAGAATGCTTTCAACCTTTTAAATGACTAAAGTACAATCCCACTGGTGTAAACCTGCTTATGCTTCTAAGCTTTATGGAATTTTTTTCTCAATTTAAACATGGCCCATGCTGCTTATTGATGTATTGCAGACACAAAACATGAACGCTTTGAGTCTGAACTCAGTTAAACAGGAAAGAAGAAATCAGATTTGTCTGTCTTGGATGCATTCTTTACATTAACTTTTCATCAAATAATCCCTAATTTAAATAAATCCAGGGATCGTACACTGCATCCATCCTACCACTGTCACCACTTGAGGAAAACCACTGACTGCTGGACAAAATATTAGGTGGCTTTGAAAACTTCTCATTGAATTATAGGTTTTTGTATGTTAGAATTACATTATATGAATGTAAATGTTGTTCCTTCTTTGTCTCATTGCAGCATCAAGATATTGGCGGTACAGGACCTACTGGACCGGGAGGCTCTGGATAAGGTACGGTAAACCCCAGGTCCAAACGGTTCTAAGGGGGATGGTTGGTGTGAATCAAATAACTTACCTCTGAGGGAAATATTTCACTTCTTTTGTTGCTAAATTAGCCTGTGGTCCCCGGTGGACTACAGGCTAACACAGAAAAACGGATTGACTAAGAACCTGCTGCGTTGGAACTACATTGAGATTAGCTACAAGTCGGCTTGGATTTCATAAACAGTTTGCTCTTAAGCAGTTTGCTTTTAGTGCAGCTCCATCCATCCATTCATCCATCCATCCATCCATCCATCCATCCATCCATCCATCCATCCATCCATCCATCCATCCATCCTCTTCCACTTATCTGAGATCTGGTCACAGGGGAACAGGTCCAGCAGGGAACATCCCTCTCTCCCCCGTGACATCCTCAGGCCAAACAGGATTTATTTTCCTTCCAGTGAGTTCTGGGTCTTTCCCAGGGTTTCCTCCCGATGGGGTGAGCCCAGAAAACCTCCAAAGGGAGGTGCCCTGGGAGCATCCTGATCCGATGTCTGAACCGCCTCAGCTGACTCCTCTGTGAACTCCTCCTCATCCAGACGAAACATCGAACACCACCTATGTTCAGATCGGGGAGCCCGTTCTACCCAACCACAGCCGTCCAGGCAACAGCTAGCCTAGAATCCTCAGATGGTTCCCATTCCAGGACACCATCCAGGGACTCCAGGAAAGCTGGGTAATCTGAACTGCTGTCCAGTCCATTAACCCCCCCCCCCCCCCCCCCCATTACACTGAAGCAGTATTACTTTAGCGTAATGATGTGTCTGAGGCTGAAGGCCTGAATGCTGTACAGTCACATCATGTTCTCCTCGTACGGAACAAAGATCTAGGTTGTCTGCATTATTGCGCAAACGTTGCTGCCTCCATAAAATGTTAAGAGCTTAAAAGGCCGGTTTTAGCAGCATCACATGTCCGCCGTAAACCTCCACACATCATTGCACACTGTAAATGTCACTCTCTGCCCCGACCACTGAGTGGAACCTTGGCTGTGAAACGAGAGCTCGGTGGAAGGGGAAGTAGGTCAGCAGCAGAGTATTTTGGAGCATGGAAGGGAGGCAGGGCGGGGACGACTTACCTCTGGACGAGCTTTAGCCCACATAGAGGACTTTTCACTCCCGCCACCCTCCACCGCTCCTGCTCAAAAGGTTTACCTGCATATGGCACACAGGTCTGAGTTAGTATCCAGTTTATTTAGAAAAAAAGACATGTAAATTGGGTTTGTTTCTGCTCTATTATACCAGATTATTATGTTTTAATAGTTTTCTCATTAGAGTGAACTCATACAAACGAGCACCTGCAAAGGTTTCCTGAGCCTCTCTCTGTCTGGGTCAGTGGGCCACACAATCAGGGGGACGCAGATGGAAGACGGTCCTCCCATCACACCTCAGCAGAAGCACTGGGTCAGAGCCACCATACCACACCGCATCGAGGCAGTAATTCAGGCACAAGGAGCCCTGACCATGAAAGGAGTGCAAAGAAATGAACAAACCTTCAGAAGCCTGACATTTCTATTTAAAATCTCCTTATTGATAGAAACTATGTAATATTAATTTCAGAGACACTGAATGTTCTGTGAGCCATTAATCGCCAGATTGTAAGGCCTGAAATACTTCAATCTATATGTATGAAATCTATATGATAAACAAGTTTTCGCTTTCAGAAATGAGTGTCACAAAATATTGAACTTTTTTCACCATATTCATGTACTTGTAATGTCTTGTGACAAATCAAATTTATTTTTGAAATCGCAAGTTATGAAATCTATGGATTTGTTGCACTTTAAAACCTCACAGGTGATGTCCAAAGCAAGAAACAGTACGTTTCCAAATATTAAACGGTTATTTAAGAATAAAGAGGGAAGGGAAGACCTGATAGACAAATACAATTTAAAGCGGATGTGTGTTTGCAGCGCCATGTAAAGCATGCACATAGCAGCTCATGGCATCATTTGGTGGAATGACTTAGACGAAGTAAAGGGAATATATTGCACAATTATTAATATATAGCTGTGCTGTTGTATAAAAAGAGAGAATATGTTAAAGCTACATTTGCTGCAGTCACATGTCTACATGCACAACTTACATTGTTGCTGTTTTAGACTGTTGTTTTGGTTGCTCAGTAAGCTTCTGCCTGTGGTTGGGTGTCTTCCTCTTTATTGCTCATAGGCAAATAGGCAACAGTATTAGTAGCAGCAGAGTAATTGATGTAATTACTGGACACACACACACACACACACACACACACACACACACACACACACACAGTTGTGTTTGTATTGTGTAGAAACCGGACACTCCTGTTGTGGACCATCATGGCTCGTCTTCATGTTTGGCCACTGAATGCTGTGTAGACGTGACAATGATTAGGTTATATAAAAAGGGGAAACCCAGAACAGTTAAAGTTCTGGGATGACAAGAAGCATAGGTCTTTTCCCTGAGGCAAAGGCTTTGTTCTCGTGAGAAAATTAAATTTTGGTAACACTTTACAATAAGTCTCCCCTTATGGATAGCTAATACATAGTTTATAGATATATTATTAATTAATCTGTAAACACTTTATAACTAATTCAAACGTGCTCACCCTTTATTAATGCATAAGAAACACTTTTAGTGTTTGCAGATTGATAACATAAATATAAACTATTTAGTAGCCTTCTATAAGGGGAAGTGACTGCGATTGTTTCTCTGGTGGGATGTTATGTATTCATCAGCAGAGCAAGTTCTCAGGCTCATTTGACGGGACCCAAATAAAATGCTGCTACTTTAATCTAACCCTGTTGTTTCCTCCACTAGTACAAGCGCTTAAAGATCCAGATGTTGCCACCAAAACTTAGAGTGGTGATATTTTTCTCAGCTTAGCTCGCTGGCTAAGTAAAATCCCATTTGACTCCTCCAGAAACACGTTTGGGTTGACCGTCTGGTTCACATCTGTCCAATTAGAAGCACGGGTTCACTGAAGTGAAATGGGTTAATTTGAGGAAATACGTCTACTTTTTAAGATTACCACTTTAAGTGGGACCTTTAGGCACAGGGTTTATGTCATCACGTCCTCTGGTCTGCTTTTACTGCTTGTTACCTGATGGGGGAATTATATACACTATTAGCACAATTGCTTCATTCCAGAACCTGAAAGTCACGTTTTCTGTTGTACAGCAATCCCAGAGAATGGCCTTTTACGTTGAAATCCCATCTTCAAAGTCAGAGGCTTCTCATCAGTCTTCACCTATAAATCCAATATGGCTTCCTTCCTTCATAAAAGGTGGTGCTAGCCAAGGTAATATGCAGCTTTTTTACACTTTTGTCAGGGTTTTATCTCATGGAATTTGTAGGGGTTAAAAAATAAGTGAAGCCAGCCTGACTCACTGCGCCCTCAACGTTTCTAAAACCATCCTGGTCCCCGTAAAATATTCCAAGACCTCCAAGGGAATGCTGGGCCTTCTGCCAGGACTCTGGCTGCTCGCTGTGTGTGCACTTCAGAACTCTCAGGGTGAATTATGAGGCTGTTTTGTGTTTTGGCTAAATAATTCTCGTAAGCGGTTCACCTTTCTGTAAGCGACAGGCTCAACGGCCCCTGGAGATGATGCCTGAAGGAAAATCCTGTTCCAGGTTTCCTCCTCCTGAGAGTCTAAAGCTGCTTAGTCATCAGGAATTATTACCTCTGTTCTGACAGTTGAGACGAGGCAGAGTTCTGCTCACTCGTAGTTCTCGGCTGCTTGACAGAACCATCTTTTGGATTTTGCACCTCAACAATAATTCCAATCCTACATTATCTTTGTTTTCCACCCAGAAAATGGATGAGGCTAATTTTAATGTGTTTATTTGCTTTAGATTAGTTCAACTAAGCTCTGTGAAATTTGGTAGTGAAGATTCTCAGTCATCCAGCTCAGGATCATTCCAAAAAACTAAGCTTCCCATCCAGAAAGCTTTCTCAATTCAAATGTCTGGAGTAGTGTGTAGTTCCAAGCTTTATATTATTGCCCAAACAAAGGTCTTGTTTTGGCTTAGATAACATACAAGTTAAACCAAAACTGGTCCACCCCTTAGCAGTGGGGAGTCGTTAGGGTCATTGCTGGCCTGGCTTACAGGAGAAATCATCTGCATGGAGGGGAGGATTGAGGAGATAATTGGAAGGAATCAACCCAATTGCTGTGTTGTAAGTTTTTAAGAGTTGAAACCTAAGTCATCCTCCTCTGTTTAAGGTTGTTTTTTCTCTTTTAACATAATGGCTTCCTTCACTGCCCTTTCGAACCAAATTTGTCCAAATGTTCACATTTTGGTCCTTTGTCCTGTAGGTGTAGGTGGACAGCAGAGTCTTGTCCTGAGGAGGTAGCTCTCCTGTGTTGAGCCATGTGTCTGTGGAGAGGTCGTTTGGTTTCTCCAACATAAAGATCAGAACATTCCTCACTGCACTGATCTGCATACACCACTCTGCTCATCTTAGGCTTTGGGGGATTAGTCCTTAGGATGGACCAGCCTCTGTCTGAGGGTCCTGTTGGCTTTGACATGTACTTAATGAGAAACATCAGTTGATGGAAATTTAATTTAAAAACCAAGGTTCTGTTATGCCAAATGAAAAGGTGCATTTGTAATAAGCTTCATAGCATTTTAAGTTCCATCTCTGAAGTAAAGAAAAAAAAACAACAGGAACAAAGCTGAAATTTTGATATGCAAAATCAGTTTGGTTCCTCATCAACTCCGACTCCAAAGTCCATTGGCTTTATTGATTGTATCTCAATGGATCCATTCTATTCTGCTGGAACTCAACATCATCTGTTGAACAAGTGGATCAGCACCAGACAGAGCTTCAGTGGTCATAGCTGTTAGAACATTTAACCCTTCCCTTAGGGAGCAGGGAGCAGCTTACAGCGCCTGTGGAGCAATCTGCGGCTAAGTGCCTTGCTCGGGGACCCTTAACGGTAGTCTAGGCCACCACTCCCCCCTGATGGCAAAGTAGACCAAGGAGAAATGGAGCGAAAGTCAGTGTTATCAAAATTAGAAATACAATAATCAGACATAACATTATAACCACTTGTCTAACTGCATTGATCAGCCGTTTGCTGACAAAACTGTCTTGAGGCGTTAAGGGACGGTATTCTGTGTTATCTGGCACCAAGTTATCAACAAATCCTTTATGTCCAGAAAATTCTGAGGTTGGTCCCAGTGGATCAGGCTTGTTTGTCTGTCACAGTCGATTGACTGGATGTAGATCTTGGTCATTTGGAGGCCAAGTCAACACCTCAAACTCATCGTGGTACTCGTCAAACTATTCCTGACCCATCTTTGCTTCATATCAGGGCTGGTTGTCCTGCTGGAATGGCCCACAGCTGTCAGGTAATACTGTCCCCATCCCGAGCATTCTACCACTATATAGCCCCAAAAACTGTGATCCACTCTTTCTATCATTTCATTTCTGTTCAGATCATGCCCATTTATCTTGCTTCTAACTCATCAACTTTAAGTTTTATTTGCTGAATTCTGCATCCCACCCAATAGCAGGTGATAATCATCTGTTAGTGGTCATAATGTTTTGCCTAATAGTGTGGATATTGGGTTGAACTGATTAGGAACAATATATTCTTCTTCACTGTATCCAAACAGTGCAGCAATGAAAGGATTATTAATCATCCTCTCTCACAGCTGTAAGCTTTGGAAATCCTGACATTTAACAAATAAACATGCAAGCTGAATGATTTAGAAAGCTTCCCTTTTGATTCTGTTTGGGTTTGAATCCACGAGCTGCAGCTGAAGTCCACTTCGCTCCGAGTCTTTGGTCTACCTGCAGTCTCTGCCTCAGGGCTCCTGATCCAGTGTCCAGTATGGAGACAAAGCCTGTTGTTGCTGTTTCTGCTCATGTTGAGGCAGAATAAAAACAGCGGTTCAGTTCTGTGAACCAGACTCATACAGTAGCTGTAGCATGGATAAGCCTTCAGTCAGTCAGTCCCTTCACATGTTAACTGTTGTCTGTAAGGCCGGGGCCCTTCAGAGACGGGTCCCTGGTGTGTGTTTGTGTTTGTGGGTGGGGTCCGGCTGAATTTCCTGGTGTGGCACAGGGAACATGCTTTCTCCCACTGACCCCACTGAGTCTACTTCTAACCTGTTCTGAACATGTTTGTTCCCTTGTGCCGTGATGGAGGAACAGTTAGCCATTCTGCAGGATGTAACTCTGCTGATTAGCCCTGCGTTCTGTGACGTCACTGTCAGGAGCTTCCTCTTTCTGGCTTGTTTGCTCTGAGGCTGTCTGGATGAACTCCAGTAGCCTCCTCTCAGGCTACTGGAGTTCACTGAACTCTGTATTGTTTCTTGGTGGCTGTTTGCTGAGGAACACGTTGACAAGCAGAGTCATCTGCCCCCTAGTGTTAGGAAGAAGCATCACACCACTTACAATTCAGGCAGAAAGGAAACAAAACAGGAACAGAAAATTCCCTAAATCACCAGAAGCTGCACAGTTGTCAGAAAATGATCTATGATGTAAATTAATGCATAAAATTAGTGGGTTACATTACCGCTATATTACTCTTGAGCCGTCATATAGAAAAAGTAACAAATCTCAGTATATTCACTATTTGTTTTATGCTTAATTGCTTGAGAAATTTGTAAATGTTCCAAAAGCTCTTACTTACCTTTCTGGCTAATAAGCTACACAAGGCCAATAAAGAGTGAGAGCCTGTATCTACTCAGCTCCACGGCAGAGCCAGAACGTCATTCCGGACTGAAAAAAAAACTCTCCTTACGCACACGAAAACTGTCTCATTACAGATTTTCCTGCAGAGCAGTGAAGCATATAGTAAAAGTTCTTTGCTCAGCCCTGTATCCAGCATTAAGTCAAGTTTTATGCACACAACGCATTTTCATACAGACCACAAAGTGCCGTCTACCAGCAAAAAACTAAAACCATTTAACACGAGTTTCATTTAAAAGAATGGATTTTTTTTTTCTCTTTAAAAAAACTCAGCATGGTCCAGGGACCGACTTTTATGGTCTCGGTGCTGTGGCAGAAAAAGCTCTTTCACCTTTTCATTTTCAGCCTTCTGCATGCCACCACCACCGCTCTGCATCACAAGACATCAGGGATTAAAGCTTCTGAGGTGTATAGTCCGTTTCAAGCTACCAGAACCAAGATCTTGCAATGTACTGAGAAATGAATGAGAAACCAGTGTAGCAGGATCCCACCCCCCAACCATCATGGCAAATTTTCCAGCAGGTCTCTCCAGAGATCTAGTCACCTTGATCTACAGTAACAGGAACCGCACCAACAGCTACCCTTGAGCCACACAACCAGCTGTAGCTTTATGACCCGGCCGGCCGGCATAAAGGAAGTTACATGAGAGACGACTGAGGCGATGTCAATATTTAGTTACCAAGCTAAATATTTAGCTTGGTAACTAAATATTTAGTTTGGAACTGTGACATTTATAAATGCATGAATGACATGGTTAGCTTTGTAGCTAAAACTGACACATTTACAGAAATGTTCATTAATGTGTACTATTCCTGTGAAAATTAATTAATTAATTAAAAGGTGAAAATATGACTTGAACCCCTATTTTCTTTCCCTTATGACAGGCTAGATGACCCAAAAATATTGCTGGTAATTCTTGACCGTGTGAATTTTCAAACGCCACCCTGTATTGTTACCCCCTAACAATACAGGGTGGCGTTTGAAAATTCACACGGTGAATGCAGGAAAAATGAGTACAAAAACTCCCGATCCTCATTCAGTTGTAATGCTCAGTCAGCTGGAAAAGACACTTAGGAACAGATATTTTATGGTCAGTCAATCTTTTAAATGCTTCACTTTATTTTTCATGTCTTTTGTATCGGGTTTAAAGTTATTTATAGCCTAACTGTATTTAACTTGATACGTTAACTTGATTCATAACACAGGAGCATTTTTTACCCTTACATCTCTTATTATCTGATCGTACTGCCTGTGCTCTTCAGTTCTTTGAATCAGGCAGAGGTAAGTTAAAATACCATTCTTATCTAGTTTCTAAGTATATTAACACAAATATATAATATGTATATGTTTAGATGTTCAGCAATTTTATTATAATTCTGATGCTTACACTAGCAATAATATATTAATAAACACATTTAGTTGTTCTGTTCACAATCCCCCTGAATGAGCTGGAGGATGTCGCTGGGGAGAGGGATGTCTGCGTTTCTCTCCTGGACCTGTTGCCCCTGCAACCTGATCTCGGATAAGAGGAAAATGATGGATAGAGGGATGTTAAAAATTCACCAGAACATTCTGGCTTTTCATCGCTCTGTTCTTTATAGAGTAACTTACGTCAATGAAGCTGCAGGGTTTCCCGCAGTGCTATCTTGGCGAGGCGGCCGCCTTGCCAACATTCCAAAAAAAAAAAAAAAACCTTTTTTTTTTGTTGCTTTCGCGCGTGCATATAGTGAAAAACACATGGATACGCCCCCGCCCCTCGGTCCGCGCAAAATTTGCTAGAAGTTCATTTAGGTTCCACGTTATGGTCGTTCATGCTTTTCATGATTGGAAATATTTCCAAATGGGATTTTCTTTTTTATGAGCCATCTTAAAGCCAGCTGACCAGGCAGCGCACTGCAACATGTGGGGGAGGGGGGGGGGGGTGCTCTATTCTGGTAATTCCGGTACTTCTGGACTCTCCCAGAAATAACGTAAAACTGTAGGAACAGTATGACACGTGACATTTGAAAGTCTTGGTACAGCAGGACCTGGTAACCAGCTGCTACCTGTAGTAATGTGGTCTGACTGGATCATTATCACACTAAGGTAGCTTTGCTTTTTTCACTTGGAGTTAAAAATGAGTTTACCTCTTAGAAGAGTTTGCTGAATTGTCTGCTGAGGTCTCCTGCTACAGAATCAGTTGGGACCATAATATCTGCGTGTGGCTCTAACCAAAGTTCCTCTCTTGTTCCAGTTCTGTGTGGAGTTAAACCAAGGAACTCTGGCCAGCGTACGGAAGTGGAAATGGCCCCGAGGTGTGTGGAAAAGCATCGTGTCTGAAAAGCCTACGGGACTCTCCAGCAGGGTATGAAAGTGTCTGTGTGTCAAACACCTTGTTCCACGACCAGACGTGGTTATTCTCAGATTATGTTAGGCAGAACGTTTGCTCCAATTTAGAAACACTTTGCCTTATATAACACCAGACATCAGAAAGCTTTCCAGTCTGAGACAGGGTTTGTAAAAAAAGCACAATTCAAGCTGGAGGCCTTCATTATTCCACCCACTTTGAACAAAACCTGAGCACCACTGGCAGCGAGACAGCCCCATAGCATGGTGCCACCCCCTCATTCTTGAAAGTTGCCACTATGGTGTTATTCTTGAAAGCCTCATATTCACCTTTCTGAGCTTTATTCTTGTCATGGCAGCCAATTAGGTCCATGTTTGTTTCATCTGACCACGAAACGTTCCACCTGAATACAATTACAGTAGTGCTCGGAGTAGGGCTGGACTATATAGGAAAAAAAGAATATCAATAAAATTCAAAACATGTGTAAGTGCAGCCCTGGCCATTTAATGCTGTTGCTTAATGACCTATTTTCAAATTAAGAACACTGAATTCAAACAACACTTTATGCAACCAACATTTTACAAAAACTAAAGAAAGAAAAAAAGAACCTTTGCTCTCTGAACTCTTTGAAGCTTGGTGAAGGAGCTTTCCTGGGTCTGCGTTTGTAATTGGCTGGTAGGATGTAGTGACTGTAGTATCAACCTCCATGATGGGCAAAAGATGATGCAAAACGAAGGAGAGCTGTTCTTCTGTTGAACTTTTTATTGACCCTTTTGTTTCTATTGACCCACACGTTTATTGATCAATATATATTGTTATTGAATTATCATCCAGCCCTAGCTTGGATCATTGGGTTCTTTTTGGTCAGCTCCTCTTCATCCAAGAGGTATACCATTTGAAGAACGATGGAACTTCACATGAAGGAAATGTATCCAAATGTTAGTGCGAGCGTCGTTATATTTGAGGTTGTACGTAGCATTTTGACCCTTTGTCTCTATAGGAGAATCCATAAGACAGACAGTGTTGTCTCTCTTGTTGTGTCTCTGCTCTGTCTTCTCTAACCCCCAGTCGGTCGAGGCAGATGACCGTTCATACTGAGCCCAGTTCTGCCGGAGGTTTTCTTTCCCATTAATGGGGAGTTTTTCTTCCCACTGTCTCTTCATGCTTGCTCAGTATGAGGGATTGCTGCAAAGCCATGGACAATGCAGACGATTCTCCCTGTGGCTCTACGGTTCCCCAGGAGTGAATGCTGCTTGTCGGGACTTTGAAGCAATCAACTGGTTCCCTTATATAGGACATTTTTGACCAATCTGTATAATACGATTGATTTTGACTTTGTAAAGTGCCTCAAGATGACATGTTTCATGAATTGGCGCTATATAGATAAAATTGAATTGAATCGAATTGAATAATATCTCAGACATATACAGCCAGTTGTTCTTAATAACTACTCTTTGTTGTATGATGTAGAACTATTCCACTGTAGTAATATGGTTCAAGCAGGTCAGTGAAAGCCCAAAGCTAATATGGCACCCATGATGAGTGGTACTCCTGTCTGTAACTGTCAGAGAAGTAGGTAAAGTTTATTTACATATAGCGCCTTTTAGAGATTAAAAAAACACTGAGAGTAGAGACGTTAGAACATTATTAAAAGATGATAAAAAGGTGCAGAATAAATCATACAAATAGTCAGAAACAACTCCAGTGTTGGTAAAGTGTTAGCGAGGTGTTGCGGGTTCTAATTAAAGACCAATATCTGACTCCACTTTTTCTCTGTGTTCAGGGAGTGAGCTTCTCTGGCTTTCTGTGGGACAGCTCATCTGCCATTGATCTGAAGGATGCTGTGGTCCTGGACCATTCTGTCGCCAATGGCAACGGAAATCATGCACACCCTCAGCTGTACCTGGCTCACTTTTTGGTAAGTTGCATTTAGCTAAAAGAGGCTAACGTGCATTTTGGGGCATTTAACTGAGCCTGTATGTTTCGTGAAGAGCTTGAAAATAAACTTTTGTGAGTTGGTGATGTGTCAAAAAATAAAAATAAAAACTGGAGCGATACAATGTCTCATTGAGAGCTAAGAAAAGAAAAGCTTTAGGGTTGTCTCTTATGTAAACAAAATTTAGCTTTAGTATTATTCTGTTCTTCAAGTATTTATCAGTAATTGTTTGCAATGTTCTAACTGGGAGTTGGGACAAGGAAGCAGGGCTCTGCTGGTAGAGAACCAGCCTGTAGTGAATGAATGATTCCTTACTGGGGTAGTAGTAGAGTTCATTAACACTCCTCTACCAAATGCCCTCGGTTAGTTTGTTTTGGGTGTAGTGACAGATTGTATCTTTCAGGTTGGTTCTGTGGAGCTGACGGTGGTGAGCGTCCACATGCAGAGCACGACCTCAGCAGGAGAGTCCAGCAGCAAAAACCACCATTCAGACGAAGACAAGGGTCAGCACCTCTATCCCAGCATCCAGGAAACTCTCAAAGGTCAGTCTGCCGGGCTGAACTCAGGCCACCGCTTCACAGAACTGGCTCCAAACAGTAGCACCCCCCCCCCCCCCACTCGCAATCTCACGTCTCTTTAGAAAGTCAAATCATCATTTCCTCTGCAGGGGAGAAGGAGTTGGTCGTCCTGGGAGACTTCGGCTCTTCTCCACAGAGCTCTGAGTTTGACATACTGAGAAAGGAGAAGTTCTTTGCCCTGGTACCTTCCACCCAGTTTACCAACATCAGCACCCGCTGCCCTCAGGGCACCCTCTGCCTGGATAACATCTGGATCAGTCGCTCCCTCAAGAAGATCTACTCGGGTTGGTACCTCATCCTCTGGTCTGCTTCATGGTGGCACAGTATGAAGAACAAATCAGTACAAATCAATCTTTTGTTTAGTGATCTTAGCCGTTGTATGTTTTTTCCTTTTCGACTTTATTGACCATTTTATTTATTTGTGTAATGTTTTATGTATTTATTATCCTTTATCCTTGTTGCTATGTCTATACCATGCATGGTTTTCAAATGTGCATTTTAAAGGGCCTGTATCATGCCTGTATCTACTTATTTGAGCTCTTAACTATGATGCTATTCCTTCATCAAAATCATGTCCAAAGTGGTATTTTACTTAATTCATGCATGTCTGTATATTCCTCATGAATTCTGCTCTCTGAGCAGCAGCCCCACCCTGTCCTGGAAAACGAGCGGCCATGACATTTCTGCACAGAGTGCTCATTACCCACCCCCTGCATAAAGTCCCTACCTCACCAGTATTCTGGCTCATTGGGGAAACATCTAAAGAAATAACTGGTGGCTCACACCCTTTCCCACGTATTTTCAGATCCTAAATTTTTGTCTTTTGCCTCCTGCCTCTGTCATTCACTTGCAGTCCCACTTGTCAGATGTCCTTCTATCCCGATGTGTCTCTTTGTTTTTGTTTTTATTTATTTGAAAGGGTTCAATGGTACACATAACATATTTGTACAGATGCTAAAGATGCAGGATTAAAGCAGAGGCTTTTTTTTTTAATCCTCCCACGTACCGGCTCACTTGGCAACAGTTAACATTAAGTCATTAAATGCATACATTAAAAATCACACAATATCCCCCCCACACACACACATTTTCACTCATCTAACCCACCCTCCCATACCCACACATATCCACCCCCATCCCACCCTCCTTCTCACACCCTCATCCCCCCACACAACCCTTCTACACCCATACCCACATCCAATCCTCTTTCCACACCCAGTAACCCCTTACCCCTTCGTCACCGTCCGGCCCCATCCATCATAACCCACCCACTCTCATAAAACCTAAAACGGCCTGTAAACAAATGTTCTTTCTACCTGGTACCCTGTCATACTATAAGATACATATGAAATCCACAATAGACATAATAAAACATACATTGTCTCTTCCTCTGACAGGTCACTGCATGGTAGTACGGGAGGGCTTGACTAATCCCTGGATCCCAGATAACTGGTCGTGGGGAGGCGTGGCGTCAGATCACTGTCCGGTGGTGGCTGAGTTTTACGCTGACCTGGCTCCCAAGGAGATGAGCAGACCTGCCATGGCAGTGGTGGACAGAGGAGACGTGATGCCCAAACATGAGCGATGACAGTAGTCACGGTGAAGACGGTGAGCGGGCGGACCGTGTCAGCGGGACGTGGCCTGCATGGATCCTGCTGGAGCAGCGCTTCCCAACGAATGTGAAGAAGTACAGAGATGCCTTCTGAGTTTCAGTATCTACTGTAGTAACTAATAAGTCATCAAGCCATAAAGATTTTCAAATATATATAGACTATGTACTTTAAAGAGAAATGTGCCAAACATTTTCTATGTGTAAATAAAATAAAGAGAAATTATTAGATCTTTGCACTGTATCTGGCCTGCTGTGTGTCCAAACAGATGCTTTATGAGATGTTGTCTGTCTGAATGAGCCATCTGGTCAGAGGTGCTGGAATTAGCCTGGTCTCTCTTCTCAGAGGATCGCATGGTCTGCCATGGTCTGCCATGCAGAACTCATCACAGGTGCTCTTCAGTGATGAAAGGCAGCTTTTCAGCGCATGCCAGCTCAGTAGGACAGTGGGAACACAGACAATGAACTTTATGCACAGTGGCTATACAAAAAAAAAATCCCTTTTAACTTGTAATGGGCTTATTGCTTCCGGGTCACATGTTAACATCCTAACTTACCAAGCAGAAAAGCAAAGTCCCACTAGGCCTCCTCTGATCCTGGGACTAGCAATCATTTTGTCACCAAGGTAACCAAACTAAACAAAAAGACGTTGGATTATTAAAGTTATCCATCTCTATCTTTAAGAACCATGGAGAGAATGGCTAAAAGATTAGCTGGGATGTACTGATCTCACTACAAAGCAGTACTCTCTGCTCAAGGTTTGTTGTTCGGTGAAAGCAAACAAGCATTTCTGTCTCGCTCCTATGCAACAAACTTTGCCTTTAGCCACAGAAAACTACATGAGCCTTTGATATCAATGTGTATAAATACTAGCAATATACTGTACAATTCCAAAACTTAAGCACTACAATCTTCATTTTCTTCTCGGGGTCACCACAGAGATCTGCCTCTATCGCTGCCTTCCCAGCATCCTCCTCTGTCACAAGGACCCTCTGCTTATCCTCCGTCACCACATCCCTGAACCTCCCGGTGGTCAGCCTCTGTTCCTGCTCCTCAGCAGCTCCATAGTTAACTCATTCACCTAATCCGTTGGTCTTTGTCTCATATATAGACAATTGTCACATCGCGGCTATCTCAGTCGGTAGAGCATGAAACTCTTAATCTCAGGGTTGTGGGTTCATGCCCCATGTTGGGTGAGCACTTTTTAGGGCTGCAAGATTCAGGGATACAGTAATAGTGTACCGCGAGCGAGCTATTTTTAGAAACGTAACGTCACGTTGACGTCACATCACGTGGTACGCAGTAGGGCAAACTTGCATAGTCCGCCGCTGTTTCGCTGTAAAAGAGACGTGCGTTAGCCTTGGTTTTACTCGGTAAACGACTGCTTTTTCCAAATCTAAGACCATGGTTTTTAAACATTGTTGCTATGGAACGTGCAACAGCGACTCGAGGTACGCTGATCGGCCGCATATGAAGGATGTCTTTTTCATTACTTTCCCGAAATTCAAGAGTGCCAAAGAGAAATGTGTGCACTGGATACACCGGTGCGGTTGGCCTACATATGTAGCAAGCATTTTGTCGGAGGAAAGGGCACAACCGAAGAACATCCTGACCCAATTCCAGCGACATCAAGTAGTGAACAGGTAAGAGTATTTTGGTGGCCGACATGTTAATAATGAAGCGCCTGCTACCATGATAGCATATAGGCTATCATGGTAGCAGGCGCTAACATGATACCCTGCTACCAGGATAGCTTACTCAAAAACATTTCAAATAAGACAAACATTAAACATATACCAATTCCTGGACGGTGATTACAAACAAAAAAACGGCCGACGACGCCATGACCGCCGTGCAGAAAAGAAAAACAAAGCTTACCGTTCGATCAACTCAGCCCGTTTTCCGGTCTTTTTAAGCCCTCGACACTCAAGCCATCGTTTGAGCTGAAGGTTGGTGTGTTCTTCGACAGTTCGACCAGTAAACCGTGCCCCTGGGACATCGTCTTGGGAAAGTTTAATGGCTGCAAAGTCGGTCATATCGCTGGTTCTGTTGCGCTTGTAATAGCTGGTTGCTACGGGCGCTCTCTACCTGTATGCCCTACCTAAGCGGCAAAAGGGGCGTTGCTCTTGAGACAGTGACGTCACGTGCGCGGTACGCTATTGACAGTCCTGTTCGTTCCCAGCAATGATTGTCTCAGTGGTGTCCTTGGGTAAGGCACTTCCTGCTGGCTGCGATCAGAGGGTCCGGTGGTCTCGTAGCCTAACTTCTGTCAACACCGTCAGGGTGTCAATGCGTGAGTGTAAAGCACTTTTTTTTATGTTTGGCACGGTGACGCAGTGGTTAGCACTCTTGCCTCACAGCAAAAAGGTCCTGGACTCAAGTCATGGGCTTGGCAGGGGGCCTTTCTGTGTGGAGTTTGCATGTCCCCCCCTTGCCTATGTAGGTTTCCTCTTACAATCACAGCGGCTCAGGCTAACCCTCCATCTGATCTACGAAATTTCGTTGTATGTATAATGACAAATAAAGCATCTTATCTTTTTCCCACCTGCTCCTTACTCTAGTTACGTATAAAGACAAACTACAAACAGGGAAGTCCATGGGGAGTCTTGCCTGATCTCAGCTGGCAGATTGTTGATCATCATTATAGGGGGGGAAAAAGTGCTCAGAGCAGATTTCACCGCCTCCACCTTGAGCCCATCTGTCACACCTCGCCACTCTCGTAGTTTCCTGCACCCTCTAATAATGCTCTGCCACTCCTGACTTCCTCATACAGGATCATACCTTTTTCTCCTGATCCACAGAGCAACTTCATCAACATCCTTAAATAACCTCTCTTTCCGGTCCAGCCATCCATTCCATCCATCATCTCTGCCTTCTGAACGCTTGCTGGGTGGCCAGAAGGCTGGTGCCTATTTTCAGCTGTCTGTGGGTGAGAGAAGGAGAACGTAGACAGCTCACCAGTCTACACAGGGTGAACCAGAGATACACGGAACAAACATGTAGGTACAGACATTAGCTGCTAAGGGCAACATAGGGAGTGCCTGTTTCTGGACTCTGGGAAGAAGTTTAGGTACCCAGAGAGAACTCATGCCCTCAGGGGGAGAACATGCACACTCCACACAGAAAGACCCAGGTGAGGATTTGAACACTGGACCTTCAGGCTGCAAGGCACCAGGGCTGCACCATTTTGCTGGGTGGTGCTGCCGTGCAGCCTCTTTGTTGTCATGACCCTAAATCATGGCTCATTGATTGTCAACGTTCATCTTAACTTTGCTGCAGGTCTTGGCATGTTTTATATTTAAATATACAGAAAAAATCTCCACAGAATTCTTTCTGGTGAGTTTATTTGAGAATTGATCCTGTATGTCTCCCGAAGGCTAATGCTATAGCTGCTATCTTAGCCACCTTTGACCTAAGCTGTTCTGAGTTTCCGAAAACACGGACACATTTTAACCACAGCTGCATGTCAATGATCGAGCGTCCCGTGTTGAGTTCGTCCTATAAATTCTATTAGGTAAATGTGAGGGAAGCAATAATCAGGTCAGAGCGGACGTTAGACCTTAAACTTTCAAAGTTTAAGGTTAAACTCTAAGTTCTAAAGCAGATTCTGAGAGTGTCATGTTGCCGTTGCCAATAAGTCCCACTCTGGAGCCTGGTTCACTCGCCTGACAACAGTTCACTATTACTAGTTAGCGGTAAATAAAATAGGCTTAAAACACTGACATGCTAATGTATGACATCACATTCAGCTCTTACACCAGAGCTCTACACATGTCACATGTCGCCCTGCAACACATTCATCTGGTCTATCAGAGCCTCAATGTCCACTCAGCTACCGTTTCACTTAAACACAGGAAAAGGGTGCCACCTAGTGGGCCAGAGTTGCCATCTTCAATTTGCCTTTGTCTTCTGTACAGATACCATACCGCACCATACCACCTTTATTTATAAAGCACTATATAATAACAAAGGTCAACAAAGTGCTGTACATATACAACTGAAAATAACAGTAAAATTAAAATAGACAACTGAAACACAGACAAGCTAAAATGGACAAATAAGATAGTTGAAAACTGTTAAAACACTTCAAATTACTTAAAAGTAACTGCTGTGTCTTGAAAAAAAACTATTTGTACCCCTTTAACCTTTTACTATGTTGTTTTAAAATAATTTCAAGTCCATGGATGGATGGAAATTCAAATCAATTCACTTTATTAATAAAGTCACCCAAAAAAAAGTCCAGCTTCATTCTTCATTCCAAATTTCTCTCAAAAAACATGGTTCTGAAATACAGAAGCAAATGGGTTCCAATATTTTAATTAAAATGCATTAATAGAAATGCTCATTCGCTTCCATACTGAAACAGAATTAGCACACTAATTTAATATCACTGCTTCCTCTTATTGATTCTAGGTTTCAGTTTTTATTATTTGTTCCTTTTTTTCTGGAGTTTATTAGTTTAGCTGAATGTTAGGGCTGCTAGTCTAGTAAAAGTCATTTAGTTAATAAAGTCTTGTATTTGGAGAGGACTTGTGTTTGTTCTGGATATGTGTGCAGGGCTTGCTGTTTGAGAACTCCCTCCATCTTTAAAAAACCACAGCTACCCAGGCAGGTATTAACAGAATAGCTGACAGAGAAATGTTTGGCTGTGATTTCCTGGATAATCAGGCAGTGCCAAGACATGATCAAATGACTAACTTTGTTAATAATTTCCTTTTGCATTTATTAATAGTTATTCATGGTGTCGAGTTATCACAGGCTGTGTTGTGGTGAGCTCGCCCATATTCCCCGTTGTTCACAAATGAATAAGTCATTTGGACCTTAAATGTATTAAAAGGAGCAGATAACATAAAAGCACTGAAATTGTTTGGTTTATTAATTGTTTTTATTTTTATTAAAGACTCAAGCACTTATGTATTAAACTACATGAAATAGTTTAAGTATGATTGTTTTTAATAAAGTAAGTGTGTTAGACAGACTGAAAAGAAGAAGCATGTTTGAACATTCAGTGAAGGCTGTGAGGCAAACCTCTACTTGTCCAGTAAAGGTTGTTGAAAGATGTTTGACAGATGACTGTAGTGGAAGCTGAATTCGGAAGAAGCCTGTTACTTCGACTGGCCCTAAATGAGGAAGAACCTATTGCAACATCTCTCACACTGACGGTTTTTAAGCAGATAAAAAGGAGATGGTTTGTGCTCTCAGGGTTCACTTCTCATCACAGAGGACAAGAAGATCAACTGGCCAAAGTATAACGGAATCCTTTGTCTATGAAAACCAGTGAGGCTGAGCCCGATGCCCTTTTCAGTGTCTCTTCTACAATTCGGGGCTGCTGGAAGTGCCACTGTGGCTTTGAACTGGTTGATGAAAACAACCTGGTCGTTCCAGAGATGGCAACTCTATTAGAAGTTGTGGCCATTCGATTCATTGAGTCACTTTTTATTGAGTTCTTTAATGGTCATAAAACAAACATGGTGCGTGGTTCTAAAAATATTTAGGAGGCCTTTAAAGGTTGCCTGTAGCAAACTTAATAAACAACACCCTTGGGACCATTGAGCCGTTGTATAAGAGTAGGAGGCACCGTAACTAGGGCGGTGGACAGGAAATAGGTGGCCTCAGGCTACTAGGTTGCCTAACTTGTCTACTGGAAAAGGGTATGGTCTTAGGAGGGAGGTTGTTAGTAGATTGGTTGTGTCCTACTTATCTAGCTAAAAAGGTCTCATAGGAACTCTAAGCAGGGTAATACTCGTTAGGTTCAGAGGTCTTTAGAACCCTTGCTAGTTTGAGCTTTAACCCAAAATAGAGAGGGATGAAGGAGGGGGTTTGGTTCAAGTCCGACAATAACAAGGTGGCGCACGAACAGGGACCTTCAGAGAGGGAAAAACCTTAAAAATAGTGGTAAGTAGTTGAAAGACTTCACAGACCACAACCAGTAACAGTCTGAAAGGGAACAGGATTGTTGGGGGCTGGCCCAGGCCTTCGTTGCTGCCAGATGATTGGCAGCAATGAAGACGCACCAATAGCTGAAGTGGTTTGCTGATTTCATGGAAAGCTGGAACAAAGGGAGAGTGGTGTCCCTCTACAGCCCCTCTATTGACTATGATCCAATAGTGAAGATGTTGTCCTGAGCTGGGATCTATGGGTACCTGATAGACGAGCTAGCTAGACTAAGCCCCAACAAGACCAGTATAGATCTGAACTGGATAGACTCGCTCAGTTTAAAACAAACAATGAGAAGAAGAGAGACGAAGCCCCTAGAGTCTGACAGAGGCGGAGGAGTCTGAAGAAGTGTGACCTAATACAGGTTTGTTTAACCAAGAGATGAGGCATCTCGACAACATTGATCCGACTATAGTCAGCACTAATACCCAGTTTACAGGCCTGAACCTCACAAAAACCCAGACCGGAGAGAGGTTGCTGATGAGTCCAAAGTATGCAAGGAGCTCTAGAGACCAAGTCCTCCACCCCCAAATGAGCAGCACCACGCGAAGATCTTCTCACAAAAGGGTCTGTCTCCAGAACCGTAGTGGAGCTCCAAGGACCAAAGCCCTCCCAAGAAACTGATGACCAATCCCAGTCTTCTGAAGAAGGCATCGACAAGCAAGGGAAACAGAGGAAAGCAACCAAAAAGCCTAAGGGCCCCATGTACTGTAATAAATGTGGGGTCTCTGGCTTTTTGTGTGTAATTCAAGAAGGTTGCCTGTAGCAGAATTTAATAAACAACACCCTTAGGAACTTTTGAGTCACTAAAACTTGGTTTAGTTGAAGTCCGACAAAAACAATAGCCAAACCTATCGTTGTATAACAGTTCTTTATTGAGGGATTGTTTCACGAACACATTCAAAAAATAACATTGTCATAAACATTGAAAGTGTTTTCTTTCAGAAAAACTTTGTTTTAATGAGTTTGCTTAGATCAAAACAACACCTATAGCTCCTACAGCTAGCGGTATAAAGGTAGACTACAGGTCAGAGAGTGCTTAGAGGTGAGTCCACTGTGGTCATCGGGACTTTTCACTTATCTTGAACAGTTTCTAAAATGACTTTTACTTTCAAATTCCCTGCTGTGACCAGCGAACTCTCTGTGCTGGTGTGAGGCGGTGGTATCAAACATCACTTCATTTTCTCATCCTTCTCTCCTGCAAAAACAGTTTGCTTTCTAACAGAGACAACAACACAAAGAGGTGCAAGAAGGTATTTGTATTTGCTAAACAGACAGATCTCAAACTCAGGATAAGTACACTTAGATAAGAGGAGGGACACACTATTTTCCATGGATATATAAGTCAGAAAACTGACCTGATTTTGAAGGGATCCGGAGCATGCACTGATATGTTCTTTTCAATCTGAACTAATGGTTACCTTATATAGTTTGGGCTTGTATATTGCAGGAGATCATCTGTATAGTTGCCAGTGGCCATTCGGTTGGACTGACTGCTCAAAGATTTGTGTTAATAGTGTTGACCAGAGAAAGAGTCAGTGGTGATGATCACAATATAAGGAGACACTTGGGGTGGTCCTGGTGGGACTGGTCCTCTTCCCATCAGATGGATGACAAGTTGCTGCTAAGAATATTGCAGCTGACAGTTTCCTGGATCAACAAAAACAATAAGCCAAGAGGCCTGGTTCCACACTGCTGGGGATCAGAGGAGTCACCATCATGATGGACCTACATGCCACAAAGCAGATGTGTGAAAACAAAGATCAGTGCATTATTTGATGTGTATGTTGCTACTAAATGACTTTTAGACTTCTGAAAGCGTTGAACATGAGAAGCCTTTCCTGAAGTGTGGAATTGGAGGTGGGGGGGGGGGGGTGCTTTTATTTTTCACAAAGGTTGAATTATTTCGGCAAACATGGTCCATTCCTGTATAGTCTCTGCAGGAAATCAGCTGTACTGGTTACGCACTAAACTAACCTGGAAACACATCTGCATGGCTCTATTCCTGCTCTGAACTTGATTATAAATTAATGAGAACCAGATTTGGCTTATTTATTAAATAGATCTGCTTTAAATAGTGATGCTTTGAAACATCCGACCAACAGGAAGCTTGAGTGTCCAACTTCTACACGGCAGCATTTAATACACTGAAGAAGAAAACTTGGCACGAAACTTAACACAGGTTGGAGAAAATACTCTTTATGTATTGATACTGCAATCCATCTGTAATGGCAGAAAAAGTACAGCGATAACATCAAACTTAAATATAACACAGCAGCGTTCTTTTCCTTTAAAGGGACTGTTTATCTTTGGAACAATGAGCAGGCTAAGGCTGAACCTTGAGAGCCTGAAGTGAGTCTTAGGATCCCAAAGTGCGGCACACTGCCCAGGTCCCAGCTTTGCTCGCATGCACAAGGTCTGCATTAGTGATGAGATGCGTGCAGGCAGGAGCCGGGCACAGCAGGTTTTATTGGGGGCTGTGGAGGAGGAAGAGGAGGACGGAGCTCAGATGAGCCTCTTCAGCTCTTCATCGGTCAGCTGATTGACCGCCATAATCTTTGTCAGCTGCTCAGCATATCTGGCCTGGTCCTGCATGAAGTGCGGGATGCGGACATTCTCCATCTGACCGAGCGGTTTCAGACGATCCACATCTTCAAATGACACCTGAAAGCCAGCAGAAAACAAAAAAACAGGATAGCACCTTTAGACTGGCAGCACTGCTGTTGATCGGACAAATATATTTACCACAACTCCAGACAACTATTCCAGCTTCCTCGTGAAAAAAAACAGACAACTTTCAAACCTCCATTCTAACATTACATGTAGAGTAGGTATTGTTTCATGGTTACTGCATTCACTCCTTTGAAGCAGAAGAAGGTGGCATGCTCCTTCATCAGGGGGTGGGTGGATGGGGGGTTATGTAAGCGTTTTCCCTTTTTATGAGTCTTATATGCAACCATGCTCGGCTCGCAGACACTTCATTTAATGTGACTGCATGTCACAAAGGATCGCTGCAGTTTGCTGCTGACGAACCGAGGGAGAAATAAGAGGGAACCAACTGGAATCTTGGCAACAGTGCAGAGTTCCCAAAGCTCTAAGCTTTTTAGAACAGCCATGAGCAGATCTGTTGCTTCAATATACAGAACCACATTCTCCCTGCAGCCTGGTGGAGCTGAGGACAGCGCCACCCATAGCAGGACAGGAAACACATCCTTTCAGGTTCTATTAGCTTAAAGCACTTCCTAAAGGATAGGGTGGCAGAGATGGACAGGGAAAGGAAGTTAAACAGTCTCTAAGCTTTAGTTTGGGGCGCAGACTTCAACATGTTTTATACCAGCAATTTGTTTTTTAAACTGTCATTCCACATGTTTCTAAAGTATTTGCTCTTCTGCTTTCACACACACTTTGATGACATCCCATCATTACTCCACATGGTTGATGTCGATCCACCCTCTGCAGCTCTAACAGCTTCAACCCTTCTGAAGCCGCCTTCCACAGGGTTTAGGAGTGTTTATGGGATGTTCTGACCATTGTTCCAGAAGAACACAGTCATATTCAATACATTAGAATATGGGTTTCAATGAGGCCCATTTCAAGGACTAAAAGCACCATTTGAATATAACAACAAGTTTTAAGAAAGTATTAAACATAGTTTTTATTATGTCCAGATTTCTGTATTAAAAATGTATTCTTTATTGGTTTGATGTAATATTCTAATCCTAAATGCGTTTTCATTACATGTCACAGAAACAAGGGCTTCAAAGCATTAGTCTGTGAGTAATTGATCTATCTAATGTGTTTAACTTAGCTGATTGGGTTACTGAAACAAATGGACTTTTTGATTATATTCTCATTTATTGACTATGGCTATATATGAGGTCAAACACTGGTTCCTCCACACCAAACTGTTCCCACAAAGTGGCGCCTCAAGAGTTCCTTTCAGTGGAACCAGTGGGCCGAGTCCAGCTAATGACAAACAATGGTCTTGTGGTTATCAGCTCTGTGCCGTGCTCTGCTGCCCTCCCCAAGTCTTCAGGAACTCAGCAGCTGGCCGTACAGCTCCTTCGCCACGACTAGCATCCATAACGCTTTGTTCCTTATTGAAGGCCAACCTTAGCTCCACTGTTGGACAAACAAAAACCCTGTAGAACATGGAGTCCAAACTAAATGTAGCTTTCCTGCAGGAGGAGATCAGGCTGCAAACATGTCAGTGGATAAGCAATAACTGTGGAGTCCCACAGAAACAAGATCTAGTCAAAATAGTCTGACTACTGAAAGAGAGACCTCCTGGGAAGGTTTAGACAAATTGCACTGGGGAAGTTATTACACAGCCAGGCAGCAGATTAATCCAATGTTCTCTTATTGTCCTTCAGGCTAGAAATGGTCCTTAGTATTGATAATAAATCATGCTGGTCATCCAGGTCACCACCTTACCAGCTTACCATTCATCTTATTACAGATTATATCCAGGAGAACACATTCCATGCTTATACGGACTTCCCACAATCGACAAGGAAGGAACACCACTCAGACCTATTGTCAGCAGCATTAATTCGGTGACTTACAACATGGCTAAACATCTCGCTGGTATCTTAGCCCCTCTGGTAGGACACACATCACATCACATAGAAAACTCCGCAGATTTTGCTAACAAAGTCAAACATTTAAAGATGGCGCCAAGAGAAACTCTTGTATCTTTTGAAGTCTCTTAACTTTTCACTTGCATACCCACATCAGAGGCAGTAGAAACAGTCAGGAAACATCTTCAACAAGATGATAACCTGAACAACAGGACTAATTTTACTCTGGAACAGATCTATACCCTACTGGACCTTTGTTTTTCAACAACCACCTGTAAGGTCAGTGATCACTTTTACAGACAGAAGGATCTCCAGTGTAACTGATTGTGGCCAATTTTTACATGGAAGAAATGGAAAAGAGAGCCTTGGACTCTTTCAGAGGAATACCACCAAGCCACCATTCAGATACGTGGACGACACTTGGGTCAAAATCCAGGCAAAAGAAGCAGAAGCTTTCATCCGACACATCGACTTAGTGGACAACATCAAGTTTACCAGAGAGGATGCCAACGACAACAAGCTACCTTTCCTGGACTGTTTGGTGAACATGGAAAGAGATAGAAGCCTCAGTATTGAAGTCTACAGGAAACCTAATCACACAGACCAATATCTTCTTTTTGATTCTCACCACGCACTGGAACACAAACTTTCTGTCATCAGAACTTTACACCATCAAGCTGAACATGTCCCCACAAGGACAGAAGGGAAGAACAAGGAACAGAAACATGTCAAAGATGCTCTCCAAACCTGCAGCTACCCTAACTGGGCTTTTGTCAAATCAGCAAGTAAATCCAAAAGACACGTCGCAGAACAGAACAGGGAGAAGAACAAGCGCAAAAACATTGTCATCCCATATGTTGCTAGAGTCTCTGAAAAACTCAGGAGGATCTTCTCTAAACACAAGATCCCAGTACATGTCAAACCCAACAGGACCCGCAGACAGAGGCTGGTCCATCCTAAGGACTAAACCCCCAAACCTAAGATGAGCAGAGAGGTGTTCTGATCTTTATATTGGAGAAACCAAACAACCTCAGAAATCTCAGATTCCTCACCTTTCCGAGAGCCATCAGAGCAGGGAAGTCAATCTTGTCTCTATACCTCAGAATTTTCAGTATGCCCTCCAGATAAACCTGGTCTTTACTGAAGCATCCTTTAGGATTAGAGATCAGAAAAGATCAGTCAAGTATGTCCAAAGCACAATACTGAGATGCTAGCCCGGCTGCTGTTAGTGATACCTGGCTGGGCTGTGTCGCTCTGGCCTCTTTTGGCTCGGACGCAATAGTCCCAGCGTGTGTTTGGGTCCTGGACAAAGCGGCCCAGGTTGTGGAAGAGCTGAGAGAAGGACATTTGCCTGGCCTGATAGACGGTATAGTAGAGCAGCGCGGCGCGCCACAGAGTGGGGTCCTTCCTGAACAGAACGCTGTGGATGCTGGCGAGGCCCTCCTCTGTTGGGTTCAGAGGCTTCAGGTTGAGCTTCTTCCTTCCCGCGCTGCTGCTCCAAGGCTGCTGGCAGTTGTTGATCCCTCGGAAGTAATGAGTGCCTGAGAGACAGAGGTGAGAAGGTTTCACATGGCTGTAGTTCAGCTAGAGTTAAAGTTGACTTTATTACTGCCATCATCCACCTTCCCATCAACTCTGACAGCTTCCCGGTCTCTGCTAAAGGAAACCCATCCCCGCAGAAGGACACTGCCGCCACCATGTCTCATAGCTGGGGTGGTGCGTTCAGGGTGATGCACAACTTTGCCCCTCAACCGTCTGCTGGGTTCCCTAATAAACCTCTGAGAACAGCTCTGGTTATACAGAGAAAAACTCTGCTTAATAATTATGTGACTCTGAAGACGGCTGGTCAGCTCACAGTTTAATAAGGGGTGCCAGAGCGAAGAGTGCTGAACATAAATGCACTCCACATCTTTCAGGTTGTTATTTCTAAGAAGTTCTAAAAACCATGTATCATGTCACTTTCCATGCACTACTTTGTTTCAGTCTGTCACATAATATCCTCAGACTGTGGGGATGTAACGTACAAAGGTTTAAGGGGTGTGAATTCTTCTGGAAGGAGCTGCATAACTAACTCCCAGAAGGAACCTTGTTTATTTTATTGGACTGACGTGCCCAGAAGGACTGTTGCATGTTTTACTTTCTATTCAGCTGAAAGCAACATGGTATGATCCAAAGCAGCCAAAGCCAGCCATGTGAACTGGGAGCTACCGCACGCACCGATCTCGTGCCGCAGCATGCCCTCCAGCCAGTGCTCCCGAGCGCTGGAGGTGTTGATGGTCATCGTGGGTCTGCCGTTCACCACCGTCATGGAGGCTCTGGACAGCAGGTCATCGGTCACCTGGACTACTATCTATCAACAGAACCAGAAGCAATACAGGAGAAAAGTAACAGGCATTATACGCAGTATTGTTCAATGACAGATTTGTTCCATCTTATGTAAATAGTCTGCTGTAGTTTCAGGGTTAGGGTGAAGTAAACATGCACATCTTGTACATTTTGTAAAATAATCCTACTCAGGTGTATTTCTAAGGGAATCTGAGTATGCTATTTTTAATAACAGCAGCATTCTTTTTATTTTTAACTCTACTGGCGCTTACTCTGCTGCTTGCCTTTTGCCTGTTACTTTGCTGCTGCTACACCTGAAGTTCCCCACTGAGTGACAATAAAGGAGATTGCTATTCTATTTTTGTGCTGCACTGGTGTTTTTTGTTTTTTTTCCCTTTTGACTGTTCTTCCTCATTCTGGCTAGCACATCGCTCTTCTGTTACGTATCAGAGTTCAGTTTGGGTTTTAGAATCATGTTATAGCTGACCTGAGGGAACAAATCAAGGGCCTTAACAGCTATTTTTATATATATAATTACATCTTGATTGCTTGTAGGCAATGGTCAATATAAAATCGGCAGCCAGCTGCCTGGTGTGAGACAGAACTCTGACCCACATTGATGGCCGCTTGCTTTGACGCAGGCTCTGAGCTTCATGCGTCAACAAACTATCGGAATAACAAGAACAAATGGTAAATGGCCGGCACTTGTATAGCGCTTTATCAAGTCTTGAGGACCCCTAAGAGCACCACACCACAAACATTTACCCATTTACACCCTGATGGCGATGAGCTACATTGTAACCACAGCTGCCCTGGGGACGGCTGACAGAAGCGAGGCTGCAAGACAATCAGCACCACCGGCAGCAGGCAAAGCAGGTTTAGTGTCTTTTTGTTCTGCTTTGCCAATTTCCGACACGTCATCTGGACATAACTTTTCTCCTGGCAGGGTGTCTGGCAGCTGTAGTGTGATTGGTCAGGAGTTGGGTGGGTGTGGTTAAATTGAGCCTAACCCTAGCAGCCAGACTGTTCTGGGAGCGAGACTTTCTAGGAGTTCGGCAGCTGAGGTTCTGGTGAAGTATGACTAGTCAGAGCCAAAGCGAAATGTGTCGCGTCTCGCAGAGTATGGACCAGGCTGTATTGGGCACAGTGAGTTGAACGGGGGAGGAGGCCTCGTGTAAGCAACTCTGAAACTTAACATAGAGGGGGTATTGTGATCTGTTCTCACATAAACTGAGTATTTTTAACTCAACAAAAAGATAAAGATTTCATGTCCTCAAAAACTGAAGTGGATGTGTACCTAACTATTAATCTAGTCATTTGTAGGAGGGTGGGGCAGCAAAAGGGGCTCCTGCCCAGGACCCAACAGATTATTTCATCCAGCCCTGGCTATGGATGTTTGTGGAGAGTTTTCAGTGGAGGATTATTAACATTCTGATGTAACAAGAGTTTGTTTGAGTCCATAAATTCTGCCTCACAAAGCAAACTGAAGGATGACTTAGGTAAAGCGGTCACTCTTAGGAAAACATTGCTTTTCCCCAGACTCATTTCCGTTACATGATCTGCTTTGTGCTGTGATTTAAAAATAAAGCACTTCTCAACCAACAAGGCCGCAGCCATGGAACAATATAACACCAACCCGCCTGCTGTCAGAGATTCTGGTCGGTTTGAATCCAAGCGTTCTGGATAGAGCCTTAGCAACAGCATGAAAGGAATGAGCAGATGGCTTCTCCTCCTACCTCGCCCACGCAGCCTTCCTTCTCCATGTATCTCTTCACACTGCTCCAGATGCGACTCTTGGTGAGGAGGTTGCCGCCGGTGAGCTGCTCAAACTTCTCGTAGCTGCCATATCTCTCCAAGGCAAGCTCCATGATATTCACGGCCTGCAAGAGAGGACATCCACCTTTTATCAGGAACTAGCTCAGTGATGGTTTAACTGCCGACATGCTGCTTGGCTGTTGCCTTCATAATGACGCGGCTAGGCGTCTGCTAGCTGCATCGGCCTGCGCAGGCCTGGAACTTTGAATCTGCGTGAATGGACAGAAACTATACCAAGTAACCAAGGAAGCCAGTCTCCATGTGAAATTGCTTATTGAGCATGAAGATATCCCATAACATTCCCATACCCCACCCCCCGCATCACCATTAAATGTATCAGATCATCATCATGCATGAGTAGTTTGAACATTGCTTTTTCCATTTATTACACAACTCCTCCCTGCAGTGCTCTACTCCTGACCAGGGTGTGCTTCTGTGTGTTCAGTGGGAGAGCAGCTGGTGAGACTGGACTCTGTCTCCTATCAGAACGCGTTCTTAGTCCACAGATCATGGGACAATATGGTGACTAGCTGGGTGTTCAACCAACATGGCAACTTGAAGGTGAACAACTTTCCTCCAGAAGCAAGACGTGGCACCACAATATTATTCAGCGGCTTCATTTCCGTCTGCTGGTTCTGATTCTGGCCATCTTTGATTTCAGATTTCAGCTTGGCATCAGATCTCCACAGTCCTGCAGCAGCATAACCCCCCCCCCCACCCCCCTTCCATAGAGCTACAGCAGGTTCCACGTCAGAAGCACCTTAATTACCTGCAGCGGTACCACCCATGTTAGCTGCTCGCTGGTGTGGACACAGTAGACTCTAGCAACGTTTCCTCACCCCGTCCATCCACAGCGCACCCTGAGACCCAGTGCAGCCCTTAGAGATTCTGTGCAGCGCTCTGAAAGGTGTGGCGTGCGTTTGCATTCAGTCTCCTTCAAGCCGGGCATACACTGTACGATATTTTCCATCGTTGTACTCAGATACAGCTCAAACTGTACGATGAAGCCACAGGGTTTAAAGTTCACAGCTCACCATTTGTGTACTTCGACTGTAAGGCCCGACGCTCTGATGTGATCTAACTGCTCACACTGTACGTCCAAAAACCACACATCGGACTCATCCCCGTAGAGAGATGGTGCTTGTGGGACTCGTCTATTAGTAAGCCAAATGTAAGCAGTAGAAGAAGAAAAAGATGGAAGTGTCGATGCTCACTGTTAAATATGAGGCTTAAATATGCAGTGCCTACGAGTTCTTCCTCCGTAGTTTGACTCCATGTGACACGTACCTCCGTCATGCTTCTCTCCACTCCTATGTTTTCGCCTGAGAAGAAGAAGAAAATTCCCTTGTCTGCACATGTACAGTGTGAGAGGTTGGGGGAAATCGGCTCGTTAACACTCGTAGCTCTGCTTCAACAACAGGATGCGCTCACGATCACTCATGAGGGCCGACTGAATTTCAAACATGTTTGATTTTCATCCGACCGTCTGATTTCTGATCAGGAGGTGGTCGTGAGATGCTAATCGCCCCTCATTACCACCAGTATACGAAGCAGGACGCACGATCAGGCTGAAACTCAGCCCAATCCAAAAAATTCTCGCATGACTGAAGAATCGGCCCAAAAAGGGCAAAAACTCGTGCATTGTACGCCCGGCTTTACTCTCAGACTCCCATCTAAAATGCCACGCAGCCAAGTGCTTACAGAACTCAGGGCCCTCGTGAGTGACCGTGAGCACATCCACCTGTTCCGGGTAGACGTGTAAGAACTGATATGGTGAGCTGTGAACTTTTAAATCTTGTGTTTTCGTTCTTTTTAACAGATAGAAAAGCAAGCCAGAGTTGATTTCAAGGTAAAGGAGCTAAATCCAGGTAACCCTGGAAGAAAAGCTGTTAGAGGCTGCAGAAGAGAGACCGGCGTGGAGGTTCACCTTCCTGCAGCAAAACAGGCCGAAATATACAGCCAGAGACGGACTGCATTAGATCTAAGCAGATTACCTGTAAGAAGGGCCTAATCAAAGTCCAGACCTAAGTTCAATTGAGAATCTGGGGGCATACTGTCAGCAGACGTTCTCCATCCCATCTGAGCTCGGTCTGTTTTTGTGCAGAAAGACCAGCAGCTGCAACTGGTTGTTCTACAAACTATTGTTCTAGAGGAGCTGGGTACAAGTTTTTCAGATTTTTATTTCTAAAAAAAATTTTCCTTCAACTTTACAATAAAGCCCTACTTTTACTCAACTATGAATACTTTTTATATTAACCACAGAAGACAGCTGTGACAGGAGAATGACCCAGTTCATCCACACCCTTATATTTTCAGCATCTTAATGATGTTCTGATACGTAGCTTTTGTTTGACAGAGGTCCCCCTCCAGCTGAATGATGGTCAGAACCCTGACCATGCATATGTGGTGTAGCTCCTGTCGCTGTAGCCCTGCTGGGCGTGCTGAGGAGACGCTGCCTTACCTGGGTCAGAAAGTGATCGGAGGCATTGTTGTGGCGGGCCAGGATGGCTGCAGAAATGGGGTTGCTGTACTCAAACTGGGGATTGTAGTTGAAGTCAGACTTGAAGAACTTGTCCTTCTCTTTCTCGACGTTGGACGGCTTGATGGCTGTGAGGATGCAGAGCTTCTTGACGCTGTCGGCCTCCCGTGAGACTGCTGCTTTGTGGAGGGATGGAGGCCCGGGGCGAGGCACGTTCTGGGTGGAGGTTTTCCTGAGGGGCTGTGGGACTGCGCGAGGGCTCAGTCCCATCTTGCTGCCCACTATGGTGAGGTTCCGGCTGGGCTTAAGGAGACTGCAGTTGCTGCCGGACAGGACACAGTTTGTCGGCACGGGTTTGTCGCCACCGTCTGGGAGGCGCGTCTTTCTGCGAGCCAGGCTCAGACGGTTTCTTTTACTAAACGCGGAACCTCTTCTCACAGACGTCTTGGGCCTCTTGCACAGGGACTGCTTCTGCTTCTTCTTCTTCTCCTCCTCGGCTTGCAGAAGGACGTTGAAGCTGTTGGAGCCGGTGCCGAGGAGGCCCTGGAGGACAGTGGAGGACAGCTTTTCGAGGCACACCTGGCTGGGACTCACCACCCTGTCAGTAGCACTGAAGACGGACTTTTTGGAGAAATCCACCTCCGGCCAGTGAAGTTGTTCTGAAAGAGGAGAGAGACCAGGAGGGGAGGCTGATTATTCTGATTCCTGTTCGCTTCAGCATCACTCTGATCTGCAGTCAGTGCAAATTAGACCGACTAATCCTCTCATCAAGGAAAGCTCAAATTAGCTGTGTTCTAGTCTGGAGTTGAAGCAAAACAAGGCACTGACAACGTGATTTACGATCTACAGCGAGATAAACAGCACCGGCGGCGCTTTCAGCTGCTGCTCAGTCAGGATCATGAGTCAGTATCCTGACCGTCCAGTGGAACTGATTCCCATCGTGCCCACAGAGGCTGACGGTGTAGGACCAAGGGCTCAGAGATGTGGACCCAATCAGAGAGAGAGCGGGACCCGTTGGGTCTACACACAGCAAACTAGTGGAGTCAGCTGCGCAGCCCGGAGCGAGCAAAATAATTTAAAGCTTCAGTGGTTCACTCAGCCGCCTAAACAAATACCATCCCCTAACACCGAGGTGTCCAACGTGCAGCCCGGGGCCATTTGAGTCACCTGGACTGATTCTTGTGACCACAGTTTAAGAGCGTTAAACTGCCCCACAGCACACATGGACAATTTATTTTCCTAAGTGCAAAACGTTGTACTGAAAACTGAACTCTTCCTAAAATGGAAAATGTTAACTACAACACAAACTACTGATATTTTAATGCTCATGCTTCAGGCATTCTGTATAACTTCATTAGGATAACAAATATCCAGCATTTGTTATTCAAAAGCAGACCTGGGTGCACCCAAAGCTCCATTCTACTTATATAAACAAGCATTTTTAAAAGATATGACCCAAAAACCTGTTCTTGTTGCTGAGGAATAGACTTTTATTCTAGTCCAGGAACATGACAACCCTTTTATGAATGTTTTGCATTATTAATTTGAAATAAAGTCATATTTTTGTGGCCCACAAGCCCTTTCAAGTTGGGTTTCTGAGTCCAATGTTGAAAACAAATCAAATCTATTCTGCCTGCCTATTCCTGAGTCATAGAAAGAAGTTCTCATCCTCTTATCGATCACAAATTTACAAGTATGAATCTACAACCCCTGGTGAAGCTATTACACACCCTACCAGTTGGTGGCAGTAATGACATGTGGCAATGTTTCATCTGTGAGAATGCAAGTGCCATACATAAACATTATTATGTGGCTAGAGATGCCCATGGACTGGCCTTACCTATCGGAGCTGACGTTTCAGAGCGGCCGCCATCTTGGATGGGTGTCTCATGCGCCCCCCAGTGCATTTATATGTACCGACTAAGATAAATCATAACTCCCTGAATTTATACCTGATTTTCACACGGTTTGGATTGTTAGAAATGGCAAGGATGTGGTTATGATACAGGACACTGTTTTAATGCTGAAATACATTGTTTAAACAACATATTTCATAAATGTAAGCTCTTTAACAGACAGACATGGCATATTCATGTAGAAATATATGATTTCATACTGAAATATTTAAGCTATTTAATGACAGACGTGGAATGGCATATTATTAAATATGTAAATAAATATGTGTTTTCATGCTGAGATGCTTTGTTTTATGCTCTTAAAAAAGAGACATGTGGTATTACAAATTATAAATGTATAGATTAATACTTTTTATATTTTAATAAAGAAACCAGTTAGATTATTCATTAAAATGTATTGCACTCTCTCACATGTACAAGCCTGAGCTTTCTCTACACACCAACAATAATTTCTTCATACTTGTGCGCACTGTGCATGCACGTATGTATACACAGTTCTTTTCATGGCCTGGAAAAGTGTTCTTTAACATTTCCAAGTCATTCCAGTGTCTTACACTACCCTGCTTGCAACTGGGGATGGAGCTTCACTCTTGAAAAAGAACTGTTTTGCACAGCTTCTTGCATGTGTTTGTATTCTGTAACTCCAGGGTACTCAATTTGGCAACGTGAGTCAGCCTTATTTTGTGAAATACGGCGATAACAGATTAATAAACATGTAATTATGGTTCATCTGTTTAGTTTCTTGAGAGTTCTCACCAAGGAAAAACTCTACTTCGTGACTAATCTCAGCCCAAAATGGTGGTCTGCCCCATGTGATCTACTTTCAGCAGTTATCCCTGGCTATTGCAACCACAAGCTGCAGAAAATATGGGTAAAGTTGCTACTTCTGCGTTTACTCCCGTTGGCTGCTATGCCAGCCTTGAGTAGGAGACCCATCCAATATGGCAGAGGCGCAGGATGCGCTCCAGCACGTAATGAGGGGTCTGCTTTAATGGCAGTTGGTGAAAAACATTCAAGTGTGTTACCGCCACCAACTGGTAAGTTTTACTCCTAAATTTGATTTGTACTCAGGAAATTTGTAATTTGGGACTTGTACTCAGAAATTTGGGATTTGTACTCGTAAACTCGATTTGTAATCCTAAATTTGGGATTCGTAAATTAGATTTTTAATCGTAATTCTGTGATTTGTACTTGTATTGTTGCAAAGTTGTAACTCTATAACTTGTATTCTCACAGATGAAACATGTGATGTCACACAAATATGTATGAGTTGACAACCAGGAACAAATACAAATCTTAGATTTATTCAAGTTTATTGACTTACATTTACAAATTCAGACACCTACGCAAACGTTTATATTGACGGTTATCTCACCCCATAATCTGGCCAGGCTTTAAAAGCCAACAGCAACAGGCTGATACCAGCTAGATAGCTGACCGTTTTCTTTTTGGTTCAATTGGTTTATTTCTAACTATTGGATTTTCGCAGGGAGCACAGTCCACAGATTATCAGCTGGGCTGAACCCCAACCTTTGCTGGCTTTTAAACCTGGCCAGATAGTCAGGTTACAGGTGTATTAAGGCTGTGCGAATTAAAGAAAGTCCACAATAAGTTCCAATTTGTGCATTTAAGAGCATCTAAAATCTGATCTTATTGTAGAATGATGTCAGGAAAAAGAACTGTTCAAAATGTACTGGAAGCCCGGAGTTGCTGTGCCCAGGAGGAGTGGGTGTGGACGGTGTGTCTGGATCTGAGCCGCCGATTAGCAGCAGATCAGGATCCTCTGTCTGTCCCAGCGCCCAGCAGCCAAAGCTCCTGATCCCAGAGGCTCTGGACAGACTGCAGCAGCCTTCAGCCTGCCGCTATTAGCAATATTGGCCATTTTATTTGGGCTTAGAAGTTATCAAACACGTATTACATTACCTGTGACTTTAATTGACTCCAGCATCTTCTTTAACCGAGGCTATTCGGAAACGAACGTTGAGAGCCGGCGAAATAAAAGCAGCAAAGCGGCGCTGGAAGCAGGGAAGCGGGCGTGAAAGGAGCTGTGAAAGGAGCTGTGTCCTCCGAGCGGTTCCTGTTCTTCCTCCTCCGACACAGAGCAGAGCACTGGGGGCAGAACTGACCGTCAGCCGGAGCCAACGCACTGAACAGCTCCGCAGTGGCTGGCTGGTTTCCATGGTCACAGCTTTAACGTCACACGTTGTGCGTCTCACTGCCATGGGAAACGTAGTCCTGAGAAATGACGTCATTGTTGTACAGTTTTCATTTTCTAACATTGGGCTCATAGATATCCATAATAAAGGCCTTTATTATGGATATCTATGATTGGGCTGACCAATATTCTATTACGAGATATTGTTTTTTCACCAGCTTGTGTTTTTTATTGGTCCAACACTTTTGAAAATATAAATTGGAAGTGGACTTGGTTGCTCCTTAAAAAATACAACAAAGTAAGAGAAATTTCTTATAACATTATTCATAATGTTTATCCTGTTAATGCATTTTTTATAAAAAAAAAAAAAAGATATAAATGGGATTTGGACCCAATGTGTACTTTTTGAAGAAAAAAAAATGAAGAAAAGCTTATTCATCTTTTTTGGGATTGTAATTATACAAAAATATTTTGGAGAGATATGTCACTTTTTTTCATCAAAGAAGTCTCAATATTACTTTACCAGATAAGGATGTTTTATTTGGATGGAGAAATGTCAACTTGTCAAAACAGAATCCTTATATGTTGTTAATTTTTTTTATTATTTATGGTAAATATCAAATACACACCTTCAAATATTTAAAACAAAAACCTAATTTCCAGATTTTATTATCTTCTATTAATATCTACATAGAATCCTTAAAATTCAGTTCAAATGCTTAAGCCATTCAAATCATAACTGCCCTTAAAGAATTGCAACCCTCGAGCACAGTCTTGATTTTGACATTGTAAGATAATTGCTCTGTTCTGTAAAGCTCTTTGATATTGTATCTGTTTGTAATTACTATTGTTCTATATTGTTCTTGTATGTTCTTTTTTTGCAATAAAAAAACAAAACATAAAAAACATTGGGCTGACCATAATAGACATCATATACGTAAACGCGTCGTTGGGCAGGTTCTGCCTATGCTGCGATGCGTCAGAGCGTCCGCCATGTTAAATGTGGCAATTCTGCAGTTACTCAGTCACTTAAACAGTATCAGAGGGACTTTAATCTCAGAATATACTTTGTATTCGTAATATTTTTATTTTTGTAATATTACAAGTTTATTTTCGTATCCCTTTAGCTTCATTCTCCTGAATTTACTCTCGTAAAGAATAAAAATTATTTCAATAATCTAACTCTAATTCTGCAAACTGTGACTATTCTGGAAATGTTCCCTCTTAATTCTCATAATATGACGTTTTTCCCATAACCTTACCACTGTTATGTTTGTCTTTTTTTTACTTTATTGACTTAGGTCTTTTTTTTTTTCTCATATTAGTAATTTTTCCTCTTTAATACTCCCCCAACAAGTCTGTTCCTAAAGGTTCACATGTGACACGGTTTTATGAAATAATGAAGACCACAATGTTTAGATTTAACAAATTGATCCTTATATTCATAACACATACACATGTACACACACACAAATATATATACACACACACACACACACACACACACACATATATATATATATATATATATATATATATATATATATATATATATATATATATATATATATATATATGTAATCCCACAGCTATTTATTTGGCTTACTTGAAAATCTTTATATGCACATCTATGTCTATATACAATAGTCTGTATGCAGGCTAAAAACCTTGAAAAAAGAATGGTCTTGCACAGCTTTTTCCTAGTGTTGCCACTCTGCAGCTTTAGTGAGTCCAGTTTTGCAACATGGTGCAGCCTTAGTTTATAGAAGGCAGATACAAGTAGTAAAAACAGCCAGAATACATTTCCATGCAGCACAGGAATGAGTCATCTTCTCTGATCCACGTTCACTACAACAGAACTTAACTTTTTTCTGCCACATACAATATGGCGGTGACGTTGACGTGTGAACCTGCGCCCAACGACGCATCTACGTATATGATGTCTATGGGGCTGACGTTCAGATACCACCTGATATTCTGTTTTCTGGTTTTGACTATTCCTCACAGGTGTTCGCCTTTAGGCAAAGGCCAGAAGCTTCAAAACATTTGAATTACTTCAGGCGCCAGAGGGACTACAGAAGAACCGTTTCAAAAGATGGGGGCAAATAAAACTGATGGCTCCAAAGGGCCATGAGGGCCAAGGCAGAACGTTAGAGCAGAGGGAATATCCAGGCTGATTTACCCAGCTGTCTCTATGGATGTTGATGAAATGTTGCAAATATGCTCTGTTATTTTATTTGAAAAAACATAACCCATCCATCCATCCATTTTCCAAACCGCTTAATCCCTCATGGGGCCATGAGGGGTGCTGGTGCCTATCTCCAGCGTTCACCAGGCGAGAGGCAGCCAGGGTACACCCTGGACAGGTCGCCAGTCTTGAAAAAACATAACATTACATAAAAAATATGTTTGGATAAATATATAAGAGTCTGAACTTCCTTGGCTTTACTGCAATACATTCAAAGTCAACTGGATTAGAAAATGCCTGAAACTCGTACTTTAATTCTGAATTTTATTCCTCATTGTGTGTTTTCTAGGTTATATGGCATTCTGTTTGTTTTACAGTGTAATTATCATATTTATCACATTCCTGTTGCTCTCTCTAAATGTCATAGGCAACCCCTCTTGGCCTGGTCTTTGATTTTCAAGCATAATTGGTCTCCTATACTTCCTTTGGAACAACAAAGGTATGTGTTAGAAGAACATATATTTTTTTTGTGACAGCTGGTTTAGAAATGGTATCACACTGGTAAACCAAGCCTTTAATGAGAAAGGCAGCCTTTCAGCTACCAAGAGTGTCTGTGTCATTTTAAAATTCCTATGAGCCCGAAACAATCTTGTATTGTAATTGATGCTGTTCATTTGACGTCCTCACAAAGGCTGTGAACGTGCAGAACCATAAACTGGATGAGCAGATCTGCAAGCTGGAAGCGATGGAACGCAGGCTGGCTGTGGCGGTTGAACTCAGAGGAGAGATGGGATAAAAACTTGGATGTGCACGCTCGCTTCAAGGTGGAAAAACCCAAACAAATTCAGAATATTGGATTCGCCACGTGGAGGCCAGCGACAAAGACTTCAAGGCTGACAAAATTTGTGCAGCTTGCTGTCAAAACAAAAAGAGTATTTTGGCTTCTCCCTTTATCAGCACTCCCCTGGATGTTATGGCGGAGGGCCCAGAACTCCCCCACACCTGTGGATGCGTTCAGAACTGTGTCGGCTGATAAACTTTCCATCATATCAAGGACAATGGCCTCTGGACAGCGTTCATGGACAAATTGCACACACTCATTCACACATGCACACAACTGATGGGACTCACATGTTGCACCTAATGCCTCCGATGTAAACCCTCTGCTGGAATGTTGTCTCGTCATATGTGCTTTTCTCGTGCTGAGGTTTTTTTACATATCTCAAACTGTACCCTGTTAAGGATAAAGGGTGAAATATGCCTTTTTCACCTCTCCCTCCCCAAATGTGGCTCCTATCTTTCTACAGAGTTAAAGGCAGCGCCCTATGGAAACCGCGTCAGGCGGGGTCCTGAGCAGTTGAAGGAATGCGCCTAACGGCTGCGTTCTTTGGCAACGCAAGGCCTCAGTCAACCGTTCCCCCCCTGATGTATGTGATGTATGTGATGGACGGTTGTACTGGAACTGTAATTTCCATTACAATGGAAATTGTAGTTGACAATAAAGATTGATTGATTGATTGAAATAAAATGGACATTGATACCAGCTGCCCTTTCTGGAACCTTCATTCAGAGTCGGTTTCTGACCTTTTTTGGTATTGTGAGCACACCAGACGTCTATGGTGAGTTATCTGTCATTTTGTTTTGGACAATATTTATGACAAATTTGAACTTTACTTTAAGGGTGTTTTATTTGGCATCACAAAATATAAAAAAGAACTGCCTGACCATTTCTTTTTATGTAATCTTATTTTGTTGTTGGCCAAATTTTACATTTGTAAGGTTATTATGGCCAGCCCCTCAAGTGCCACCTTTAAGCAAAGCTTTACTTTTCTACTCAGTCCTCTTCCAATAACAGACAAAACTGTGTTCCTATGCTGTAATCTGCATGCCTGTTGTTTTAGCTGTTGTGTTTTGTATAAAACCCCTGGCGACCGTTCATAACTTCTTCTTCTTCAGTTCCTGTTATGTGATTGTCCAAAGAATATTCTAATAAAGATATTTTAGAAATGTTCAGTTTAGTTTACAAACTAGATAGATAGATAGATAGATAGATAGATAGATAGATAGATAGATAGATAGATAGATAGATAGATAGATAGATAGATAGATAGATAGATAGATATTTTAAACGTTTGTTAAACTATTTTGCATGAACCGATGACAAATGCAGGGAGGGTTATGCACTTTACAAATGGGCCACACTCTTTGGCTGTGATTGGGTGATTAAAACGTGACGCTCAGGCCGTGGCTTCCGATTGGTTCCCAGGCAGTGAGAACGGTTGGAGTCTGCGTAGTGGTCGCAGCGCTGAAATTCAAATTTGAACAGACACAAGCTGTTTTGTCGAGGAAGAGCAGCCGAGAAGACAGGAGCCCAGAGAACTTCTCGTTTGTTTCGTGTATTTCTGTAGTCCCAGGCAGCGCGGAGGACTGCTGACGTACTCCGTTTGGTAACTACTTCTCAAGAGGAGAAGACTGGCCGAAATGGACCCGTTTACTGAGGTGAGTTGGGAGAAGTTTAACGTGAGAATGTTGCTAACGCGAGGCTGTATTTTGAATTATAGAAGCGTTAATGTTACCCGCTAATGCTAAGCTAACCCGCAGAGATGTTTGCAGAGGGGAATGTGTCAGGTGCGGGTTCTCTGTCTGTAAAGGCGGGTGTAGCTAGTTTTTCATTTACTGAGCTCAGAAACCGACACAGCAGCCATAAAACGTTGACCCAATCTGATTGGATTAAACCTTTGAGTTGGATTTTAAAGCTCGGTCTTCGGCTGATTCTGTTGCTGTCTAACTGACGGATAAAAAAAGAAGCACGTTTCTTCTTCTTCTTCTTCTTCTTCTTCTTCTTCTTCTTCCTGTACTGTTGAGATGCTGGGAGCGCAGCCAGGCGTGGCTCATTCCTGAAGAATGTGATCTCAGATTTTCCACGCAGGGGCTGTCTGCCTGCCTGGTGTAGCTGTGGTGGCTTGCAGCAGGGACTCAGGAATGCGTTGGGGCTTGCTCAGTAAATCAGACCATGTGACAGCTCTCAGAGAGGCTTGGCAAAGGCGATGAGATGAGGAGGAAGCCCCTTGCTGTAAACTGGTAGACAAAGCAGTTTTGAATTGAGTAGGCAGTTAGGGTGACGTGTGAAATTCAGAAATGTGCCTGGAAACAGCTCCACATCATGGACTTCCTTACATCCAGCATTAGTCTTCAGAAATGAAATATGTTTAAAGCTTAGAAACCTGAGTAAACGTGGATAAATCAGCTGACCTCTGGGTTTGCTCTTCATTACATTAATGCCGATCTAACAGCATTTTTTTATTTTTTTGCTTACTTTGTGGATATGTTCAACTTTTCTAAGAGCATCTAAGACAGTTGTTCCTAAATCTCCTACATGGATAAAAAAAAAAAATCAAGCTCTCTAAAGTTCCAGTCGTCTGATGTTCTGGTTCTGTTGGTCAAACTAGAAACTTCTGGAGCGGACCCGGGCCCGCAGGGAAAATCTACAGCGGAAACTAGCAGAGCGTCCGAACGCTGTGAGCAGACAGATGGTGAAAAGGCCCCTGACTGAATCCAACGGTACCATCGCTGACCCGGCCCGTGATAAAGGTTGGTGCGTCAGTGAGATTATTGTCGGCGCTGTTGTGACGTACACGCGTTTGCTGATACTTCCTTGTGGTCTGCTTCCAGCTCCACAGATATCTTCCAAGCCGTCTCCTTCCAAACGCAGGTGCTCTGAGGAAAACAACCAATCGGCACCAGATGAGGAGAACCAGGGGCCAGTGATGGCCCGGCCTGTGGCCCCGGCACCGTCCGATCCCCTGACGGACAAGAAACCCCCGGTGGGCCCGCCCAGCGTTCGGTCTTCCACCTCGCTTGAGAAGACTTCAGCGCGGCCTGCTCGGTGCCAGCCTGAGGAGCTGAAGGCTGCACAGCCGGAGAACGCCAGCGTCACTCCGGGTCCAGATCCTCCGAGCGACGGGGGAGCAGCGACGGAACCCTCTGGTTCTGGCCTGCAGAGAAACAGGGCAGACCCGGTGGAGGATCCAGCTCCTTCTGCCGCTGGCATGAAATCACGCCTGCAGAGGCTGGCACAGCAGAGGAAGTGCTGGGACGGGGATGACGGTAAATGACGCTTTGGTTTTTTATCTTGGGACGACTCCCCGTCATGTTTATAGCAGAATCAGAATATGTGAACAGTCTGACATGTGGTCGGTTTTTTGGCATAACTCAGAACCGAGGGCTAAAGAGTTTAGTATTTCTGCAGGTAGCCTGTAGATGTGGGGGAAAGTCTCTAGCTTTATATTTCATCTTTACCCAACATAAAGCTCACTGCTTTTCCCCCCCTGCCAGGCTCTTCTGATGCAGTGCAGGGCAGCCCCCCGCTGACGTTGGTAAAGAGGCCAGCTGATGCCCAACCCCCCACCACGCCACCCGCCTCAGAAGCTCCCGTCGGGCGGAGAGGCAGGCTGGCCAACCTGGCGGCCACCATCGGATCCTGGGAGGATGACCTCAGTCACGCCCACATTCCTAAAGAGAAGCCAGCCACTGGTTCTGTTGCCCACGTTGCTGTCAAAGTTGCCCCTGTTGCTGTGAGCTCAAAGCAAAGTGCAGCACTGAGCAGCTCAGCAGCAGCCAGCAGGTCTGCTTCCAACAGCAAGCAGGTAGGTGCTCCTCCATGGACCTTCATCTACAGGAAACATGGCAACAGAAGCAGCACTTTGTATTACCCTGCAAAGGGTTGAGGGATACCTTCTTTAGAGATGAACCAATCAGAGTTCAGATCTCAGGTTTTTCTAAAGCCTTGACCCGCCTAAATTCAGATTTGAGCGTATTCTGGTTTTCTTCTGATAAAAGCCAGTTAAGTTTTATGCACAGTTTATGGCAGCTAAACATCATAAGGATAAGTTGCTCTAAGCAGTCTATTTGATAGATATAGAAGATGTGGAATTAGATGGAATGTCAAGGAGCAAAAGAGGACAACCTTTGCAACCTTTTTTAGCCCTTAAATACATGTTGTGTACTTTTAGTCTCTAGAAGTGCAGAGAATTTGAACTCGGTCTCTCCTGTTGCTGTATAGATATCTATATATTCTGTTTATTTTCAAGCTGTTCAGTTTTCTCTATTCTCTTACATATTTTGAACAAGTATGTAGCAGTATTAGCTGTGGAACTGCTGAATGTATCTTGGACTTCGTCCTTACCAATTTTGTGACTCCAACATTTTTTCCCCCTCATTGCAACTTTCTAGTGCAAGCTCAAGGATGCCAAAGCTATTGGTGAATAAAAGCTCAGTTCCTCTGGCTCATTTTGGCCGCGCTGCGCTCACTATGGAGTGTTCCTGCAGCAGTTTCTTTTCAGGGCCAGCCCGGGTTCCTCCGGCTCTGCTGAAGAGCACGGTCAAACCGCACCTCCTTCAGTGATTGGCCGCAGGGCGAGGAGGAGGAGGTTTTCTCAGAGGAAGTCCTGTAAAACTGAAGAGCATCGATATTAGTATTAAGGACCTCTATGAATAGTGGGTCAAACCAAAATACAGTTTTATTATTTTCAGACCATGAACCACACCTGAAGGTTAAAAAGATGAACAAGGTGTGAAAAGAGGCTTTCTCTCATTTCTCACTGAATGCTGTTTAGTAAGCGAGTTGCAGATTTCGGGTTGCATGGTGCATTATGGGTAGGTTCGCGGAAAGCAACGAAGAGAACTATGATTCTCTTTCAAACACTGACTGCCAAATGTCACCGTCTGTGTGAAGCTGAGGCTAAAGCTAAGCTTAGTGAAGAGCTTAAGGCACTGATTTAAAAGTTGACAGGGAGCAAAATAACATTTGTCTCTATAGTTCCTCTATTGCAGGGCTATCACCGGCCCTGCCTGTGAGCCTTATGTTCACGTCTGCTACCTGCACCCCACACAAATTACAGTGACAGCAGGGTTTGCTTAATGCAATGTGCTTATTAGAACGGATTTCAACGTTTATTTATTTAGTAACCACTCACAGTTCATGACCCTGAAAATGTCTAGTATTCTCCTAATATGGAGTAAAAAAGCTGTCTCAAGAAGATGATTAACAGCCAGCCTTACAGTGATGTGTGGATTAATGTTTATCTGTGTGATAGAGGTAAGAAGGACCTAGATTTTTAGGGCTGAATATGAGAAGTGTAAGACTGCTGGAACTACTGGGCCGAACGTCTGATTCGGTTATTTAAACAACATATCGCTCTACCCTCGCTGCCCCAGTCTGTATTTTGGATTTATTTTTACACCTCATTAGCACTTCACTCCTCGTGTATTGTAGAAGCTCAAACGTTTTTCCAAAAGGTTGCCAGCATTTCCAAACTAAGCATGTTAGACAGGCTGGAAGCTGAAAATAAAGCAGTGATGCGTTCCGTCCCTGTTTACCAGCAGCAGCCTGAATGACGGGCCAGTGCGTCTCTGTGGTAAAATGTTCCTTTAAATGGCTTCTTCCATCTTTTGACTTCATTTTTAAAACATTTTGTTCATACTGACAATAGCTAACTTTGAGTCCTGCTCACTCACTAACAGCATACCACGCTGTTACATCCCACACAGTGTTGTTGCCAAGGTAACCTGGTATTGCTTAGAAATGATGCGTTCAGGAGAATGTTTTCAGCCGGCCAGGCGCTAATCTGGACCGATGGAGCTCAGCACTATTTGATTCCCTTCATTGGCCAGTTTCTTGCTACATCTCTATTTTTACTCCTGAAAAGTAGGTCACAGTGGTTCTTAAAATAAATCTATGACGTTTGCATTTTAATTTTTTTTTTCAGGATACTGTGCATTCCACAGTAAAGTCTAGTCGAGTGGTTCCTCCAAGCCCTCAAAAGGCTGAAATCCCAGCATCTAGACCTGCCGTTCAGTCGGAGCAGAACCCCCTGAAGAACTCCAAGCTGGGAGCAGCCCTCCCACCCAGTCCACACAAGACGTCTGCCTCAGACGCAGCATCAGCACCACAGAGTCCAGTGAAGACTCCGGTTTTCCCCAGGATCCCTAACCACACCGCCAGCCCCCATAAGCCACAACTCTGTGATAGACCCGCCGTTTCTGTCCCATTGGGCCACCAGGAAAAGGTCACCGTTGGAGGTCCTGGTGAGTGTGTTCAGAAAATAGGATCATCTTTGCTTTATTTGAACACATAAACAAATGATTACTGGTAGAGATCTATCGTTGAAATTGTGAATTAATGGAAATGCACCCGTCCAAAGTGTCCATTTTTATCTTAAAACAGCTCTGATTGGTGGTTGTCATGTGAAAAACTGAAAATTCAGAATACTTTCTTTGTTCTGTTTATAAAATGCATCAAACCATAAACCTTCCACCGCCGTCAGGCTCTAAATGCATCAACAGCAAATACTTTGATGCCCTTTTTTTTTTTTAGTTTCTTAAAAACATTAAAAGTTAGGGACCAATGCTGATGCACATCAAAGAACATGCTGCATGTTTATCTCCTTTTGTGTGTTAAAATTAGAGAGATAAAATGTACATTGAAATCAGCCCTTTAAGAAAACCAGAAATCTATATTGACTCTAGAATTCAAGGAAAACCTGTTTGAGGCTCTAATAATTCATTGTTCATTTGACATCTAACCATCTTTATAATCCTCACTGCGAACAGGCGTAAAGTCCTTCCTGGAGCGCTTTGGAGAGAGATGCCAGGAGCACAAAGAGCAGAGCAGCACTCCAGCCAGAGTTCCTGCAGCAGCCAACGCTGCTCCTGGAACTCCGTCAGTCACACCCAACACCAAGCTGGTGCAGGAGAGGCTCCGGGCCGCCCAGGCTGCTCACACCGCCACCGCTGAGCTCACGCAGAGACAGAAGATGGTAGGTGGTCTGTTTCTCTCTGTCCACCTACGGTCATTTTAGGGTCAGCAAAGGAAAGTAAGACGTTGAAAAAATTCTTGTTACAGGAGCGAGAGTCTGAGCTGGCTCAGATTCGCAGCCGATTCCAGAAGGGGAAAAATGTGTGGGAAAACCAGGACAAGCAGGCAGACAATAAGGTTGGCTTGTGACGCACAGAACATCTAATTCTACAAATATTTCAGTTTTAACCACAGCAGTCGGGGGTCAAGGGTCATGCTCAGGGACCCAGAGGGTCACGCCCAGCTCTCTAGCCCCTAGACCACAACTCCCACCATCAGGTTGTTCCATGAACGTAGTTTAACAGATGATATGCTTCACAGGAACCACCTGCCAAAGCTACACAGAGGGACATTTCCTCATGTGACTCCCAGGATGAAGCCACAGCACCATCCACTGAGGAACTGAATACACCCAGCAAGTGTCCTCTTCCAGGTACGGCATGACCTCCATCATCAGATTAGAGTTAGTCACTGAGCTGATATCTTGATGTTTCTTGACATGCTGTTTAATTCCTATCTGAAGGGTCTGCTTTCTGTACGGCAAAGCACAGAATGAGTTGATTCTGTCTTCTATATTGTAATGAGAAACGATCAAGATCATTCCTGAGAAGGCGGGTCATTAACTGTAGCAGTTCATAAGCTACTTGACTGGATAACGTCTAAAAATGGAGTCAGTCTCATCTCTCCAAAGTCCGTCTGCAGCAGGACATTCTGTTCCATGGCAGCCTGAAATACATAAGAAAATGTTCACTCTCTATGTATTATCACTTCATTTTTAATTTTTTAAGGGACCAATAGGCATGTAAACTAAAGCCGGGCATACACTGTACGGTATTTTCCATCGCTGTACTCAGATACAGCTCAAACTGTACGATGAAGCCGCAGGGTTTAAAGTTCACTGCTCACCATTTCTGCTCTTCCACTGTAAGGCCGGATGCTCCGATGTGATCTAACTGCTCACACTGTACGTCTAAAAACCACACAAACTCAGCCTCGTAGAGAGATGGCGCTACTCGGACTCGTCTATCTGGAAGCCAAATGTAAACAGTAGACAAAGAAAGACGGAAGTGTCAACATGGAAGCGTTAACACTCGTAGCTCTGCTTCAACAGCAGGATGCGCTCATGAGGGCCGACTGAATTTCAAACATGTTTGATTTTCATCCGACCGTCTGATTCCTGATCAGGAGGTGGTCATGAGAGGCTAATCGCCCCTCGTTACCGCTAGTATACGAAGCAGGACGCACGATCAAGCTGAAACTCAGCCCGATCCAAAAAATTCTCGCACGACCGAAGAATCGGCCCAAAAAGGGCAGAAAATCGTACAGTGTACGCGACTTTACTGGTACGATTTCTGGAATATGGCAGCTTTTTTGCATGTAACATTGAGCTGCTCCTTGTTGGTGGTTCTTATTCGCTCTCAGAACCGCACGGATGCTGCTGCTGTTTACAAGATGTCAAAGCACAAATGTCGCTTTAATGAAGCCACATAAATGTCCCTCATGCTGTCTTGGTGAACAGAAATGTGTGGTGGAGGGCACCATGTGCAAAGTGTTTGTGTATAAGACAAAGCTGCCATAGATGTCGTAGGTGAAATAAACAGAAAAGGATTAAAGGGCTGTGCCAGTTGACTGAGTTTGTTGTTACACCTGGCAACCGGGCTGAAGAGCATTCTCAGTTTCTTTGCTCTTCTCTCACACAATGCAACTGTTGAGAGGATTTTCACACTGATGCTGAGCCAGCGGACCAAGGAGGGAACCAGCCCTCTATTTTGTCTATGATGGTGGTTCTGTTTGTGTAAAATCATTTAAAAAACGCCTCAACCAAAGACTGATAAGATCAGCTCTACAGCAAAATATGGCCAGGGAGACTGGAGGATCCTCCTGATCTTCTCAGAATATTATTTCACATTTGTCTTTGTACAATATGCCTCCTAAAGTGCACGGTTATTGTTGCAGGCTCATTTTCTGTACAGAAGAGTCTTTAAAATCTGGAATCGCATAATGATAGAAATAAAGTCCTATTTAGAGTTATTGCCTTATGAAGGCTTATCTGAAGTTTATTTACCCGTTCTTTCTAACCACAGAGAAGTAATCACAGTATCATTGTTTCATGACTGGGCCAAGTTTCCTCTACTTTGCAAATCAAAATAGGATCCCCGTAGGCCTAGAGTACAGAAATTAAGGAAAAAGAATTTAATTGGGAAACTGAGACTGAGCATTCAGATTATCTTGAAACCATTAGAGATTTAATTTTTTTGATTTCTCTTTCTGAACAATTTAATCTGGTAAAAGAGCTTCTGAAGTTCAGATTTCTCACTGGACTTTAGTTCACTGAGGTTAATGTGTTTGAAGTCTTTGATATTCAGGCGCTGATGTTCTTCAACATGAAAACTCATGTTTAAATGACCTTTATTCTTCACTATTCTTTAGTCCTTTTGTTAAAAGCTGTTTAGTCTAAGTGTGATAACTGTTGACCATGATGTTCTAATAGGGCTGGATGATAATTCAATAAAAATATATATCCATTATTAGATGTAAATCGATGATGGGGGCGGGGGGGGGGGGGGCAATAAAGTTCAAAAGAATAACAGGTTTCCTTCATTCTAGGCATGTAGGTTAATATTACATTAATATTACAGTCATTACATCCTCCCAACAAACCAAACGCAGACCCAGGAGGGCTCTGTCACTAAGCTCCGCCCCCTTCAAAGTTTAGAGCCGTTTTGGTAAAAAGTTGGGTGTTTAAAGGGTAGAACTTGAATTCAGTGTTCTTGTGTTCTGTTTCTAAAATTTGGTTGCAAAGCAACAGCATAAAACAGCCAGGGCTGCACTTAAAATATGATTTTAATTTGTTAATCATCGATATCTATCAATATGATTTCTATCTTATTGCTATTTTTTATTTTTTCTTCCCATATATCGTTCTACCATGTGTTGCATTAAACAGCCTGTCCTGGAATAATGATGACCCCGCCGGCCTCAGCCTCCAGCCCCATGAGGATGCTCAGCCAAGCTGGAGACAAGCTGAGCGAGGAAACCCTGGAGACGACCAAGGAGGAGATGAATGTGGACCAGAGCATCGACTCTGCTGTTATTAACGAACTGTTTGATGGAGTCTTGGAGCAGAGTGGGGATCAAGAGGAGGAAGAGGATGAGGAGGAAGATGCTTTAAATATCTCCTCCATGTCCCTCCTCATGCCGCTGGCAGAGACTGTAGCTGCTGTGGTGAAGAGTCCAGAAAGGAGATTGATGGTGAGAACCGTCCTGCATCTCTTTCAGACACAGACAGCTTTACCTGAGTACTCACTTCACTTCTTTCCCCAGACGTCAACTCCAGCCAGCTCTTTTCTCGTGAAGAGCAACACTCCAGAAATCATCAGCATTCCTGATAAGCCCCAGAGAGCCAACGTGGCCCAGACCTCCTCCTCCTCCTCTGATAGTGTCGACTTCTCAGACGACAACCACAAGCTGCCTTATAGGTAAGAACTCCTTATCCCCGGCTACAAGCAGCAGACTGGATGAAGGTGAACCTTAAATTAAATCTATGGTGTGTGTGTTTTAGCATCGATGCATACAGATCCATCAGAGTGAAGGAACCAGAGAGAGCTGCAGTGAAGCAGATTATAGTGAGAAAGGAAGATGTCTCTAAAAGAGCGGAGGAGCCCCGAGCTGCTAGTCTCTTCTCTGTGAAACAGAAGATGAAGGTATGGAGCTGAAACTGGGACTTTTCTTCACGCTAGGCAACGATTTACTCATGACCTGTTTTCTGCAGTTAGGTCTGCAGATTCTGTTCATGAACCAGGAAGTCTTTTCTACACCTGCCGTCTGTTTGCCTAAGCCATCCCTGTGTTTGTGCAGATGTTGACAAATGAGGTGAACCTACAGCAGACGGTCATCCATCAGGCCAGCCAGGCCCTCAACTGCTGCGTCGACGAAGAGCACGGCAAAGGATCGCAGGTGGAGGCTGAGGCGGAGCGGCTGCTGCTCGTAGCTAGTGAGTTCATCCAGTCTGACTGGGAGCGTTGGCATGTCGCTTCACTTGTTGCTGCTAGTTAAAGATCATAGATCTGCCCTCAAAGGGAACACTGGCATCACCAAATCCAGATGCACAACTTCACATTTCAGTTTACTATATTTCTGGACTATAAGGCACATTTAAAAATCCTTGTTCTCAAAAATTGAGGGTGCACCTTATATATGATTAAAGTTGTGCTTACTGACCGATTTCTTTATTTTTTAAATGTGGTAAAATGCGCTCAAAAATCTGTTAAAATTTATATTTATGACTTTGGTAAGCAACAAAGCCGCTCCGCTCAATGGCTATTCGGAGCATTACGGTACACTGTGTCACTACCTGATCCGACCCCTGAGCTGTCTACAAGACTGCCTGACTGTAATGAAACTAGAAGTGCATTCATGTAAAGGCCCCCACATACTCGGGCGTAGTTTACTCTGTGGAGGTCGGCGCATACTCAAGGCGAACACAGCTACGTGTCACACTACAAACTTCTAGGAGGCAAGAAGTCTTTACATCAAATAGTTTTATATGTGACACTGAGCTTGATACACTGAGTTGCTACAACCAGGTGGTTGCAAGGTCCCACGGCATCACAGTCCCTCTCTGTTCTCACTGACAGGTGTGTGGTGGGAGCCTGCTGGAAAAAAAACGGTTCTCGGTGCTCAGCTAGCTAATCACACAGTTTACCATTCGTTCCGCCGCTTTGTCCCACTGGCAGAAAGTTTGGGAATTATAGGAATTTGCCACAAGAAATGTAGGCAACAGTACGCTCGACTATGAAGGGTAAAACATCCGCGGAGAGTCAGTGCAGAGTCCGCCAAGCTCACAGTATGCGCACAGTACGGCCGAGTATGTGGGAGCCTTCAGGCAGCCCGCCCCTGGAGTACGCGCTAGCAACAATAAACCTAGTAAGGTTTATTTTGGCCTTATGTTAGAAACAGGGCAGTGTAGTGCAACCACTCTGTCCTCCTGACAGCGATGGATAGAGAGCTGAGTAGGTGAAGGGGCGCAGTGATGTTACACACTTGGGAAGAACATTTAGTGCGCCTTATGGTCCTAAAGATACGGTACCTCCCCTGCCTGGATTTAGTGCTTTTAAAAGCAATCTGTTGGTCCCTCTCTGACTCTCTACCTCCCTCTGACTTTCTAAGCGGAGAAAAGGGAAGCCTTAAAGGCCGAGCTGGACCGACTGAAAGGAGACCCATCTGGGCAGAAGAAACTTTCTCCTACAGATCCAGAACCTGCTGCCGTTTGCGCCTCCAAGGGTTCCATCACCCTGCAGGAGCTCCGCCTGCCTCTCAAGGCAGACTTTGTTTGCTCCACTGCCAACAAACCTGGTAAGGATGCTGCCTTTGAAGTTATCTTCAGACATGACATCTGGCCTTTTTAGTGTTCTGGTGTTTACCAGCTTCTCTTTGTTGTTGCCTTTCCCCCCCAGATTCAACTAAACATTCCTTTTTCATCATGATACGCGCTGGAGTGGAGAACACAGTGGCCACTCCGTTGGCTAGCACTCACCGTGGCCTCAGTGGAGACACCCTCACCTTCCCCACCAAGTTCACTCTGTGAGTCACACTATGCTCCCTCTGACCCAGTCCCTGGTGGAGGAGGTTCTGGGTTTAAGTGCAGCTCAGGGATCTGTTTTGATCCCATTCTCTCTGAACACCTTCAGGTCGGACGTCTCCAGTGACTTCAAAATAGACTTGGAGGTCTACTGTTTGGTATGTGCAGTTCTGTTGCTGGTTAAACCTTTAAAGTAACATGTTTAACATAAAACACTCTCTAAGAACCTGGTGATATTTATTTCAATGTGCTGCTAGAATCTCTCATAAAAACTTGAATAATAATGCAAACTTAAAAACCCTGCTTTTAAACATGTTTAATAGGGGTGACTATTGTTTCCAAACATTAGGTTAACTATATTTTCATGCTACTGTTGTGTAACTGGCATCGATTCATATTAATGCATTTGCCACGGATTCCTTCAGGAACAAAAACGTGAGATCTGCAGCGAGAAGAAGAAGAAACCCAACAAGTCAAAGGTAACATTTTTTTTTTTTTTTTTGGAAGTGATTTAACGAGCATCAGAGGTGTTTAAGGAGCTAACGTGTGCGTATCTCCAGACCATCTGGAGAGAAGTTTCTGAAGCCCACAGTTTGTGTATGTCGGTATGGACACTTTGTTTCTGCTCCTCCCACGTGGGTGGGGGTGCACCGTGTGGGGGCACAACCTCGGTGGAGTGGAACGTTCTGAATCAGCGGGGATTCCACTAAAGCTTAGTGATCTACCTAAATCACACTGAAGTGTTTCTTCCTTTTGTTTCCAGGCCATCACTCCAAAGAGATTCCTCACCATCACTGTGAGTATTTCACTTCCTCCTGCCTAGAATATCCTGAATATCTCTGATATTTGACAGATGGCTTTTAACTGACCAGTTCTTTAATGTTCTTGCAGAAAAGTGCCCAGACACCAGGTACGTAAAACTGTCTGTTTGAGAAGCAACAGCGGCTGCGAAGCTAGACGGCTAATCATGATGGAAACTTCTTTGTCTTTAGTGGTGGCGAGCCCCGGGGGTCCCAATGCCGTCCGCACCAGTAACTTTGTGCTGGTTGGATCTCACGCTCTGACCCTGTCCTCCATCGGGAAAAACAAGTTTCCTCTGGAGAAGGTATGAAGACACCAGCTCACATCTCTCTCTGCTTTTAATTCATTTACTTCTTATTCTGATTGCCGTTGCATTATGAGCTGTAAACTTTCTATTTGTGTTCAGGCTCCTCAGAGAGCCACAGCATCTCTGCATGTTTTCATTGAACAGCATGTTCTCTCTTCCTGATCAAACATTCACCTGCCCTCATATCTTTCTTTTAGATCAAATTTGAAGGAAGTGAGAGGGAACTGCTCAGTGGCATGTTTCAGAACAAGGTCTCTTCTTACTTGTTGCTTTTGGGCTCTTATTGTAGGAGGATGGGTGAGAGACCACCGTAAAGATTCTTCTTAAACCTACTGTAGCTATAGAGGTGCCTTTCCACTGCAGGAAGCACAGTCGATTCCTTTTTGCTTTACACTTTAACCAAAGGAACCAAATCTGATTACCAGGGTAGAACTCAACCTCAGAAACAATCCTATTTACCAACAAGAGCCCCTTTTACATTGTCTCTGCTCGGCTTTTTCCCCCTTCCAGCCCTGCTCAGAGGAAGAGCCGAGATGTGAACAGACTGCTGGTCACTGGTTGGCCAGGGGTGGGGGAAAAACAAGATGGCTCTGTGCAGGGAAAAGTTAAACTGAAGATCAACGGCATCAATATGAAGGACCACCGTGAACGCAGTGGCAGTTGTGTGGAGCAAAGTGGTAGAAGGCAGGGCTGCTTTCTGGATCTAACCCAGAGAACACTCCGCCGAAGTGCAAATGTCCATTATCAACCTATAAAAATAATCTCACTGCGGCCAAAAGTCTTTATCGTCGTCCCCGTGGTTGAGGCAAAAACTTCCTCATAAAGCCTTAAATTTGAACGCATGAGAAAAACGTTGGAGCAGATCAGTCTGATCCCTTCTCTCTTTATTCTTTGCTGTTTCTCATGGATTTCTTTTTAAAAGCGTTATCGTCACACAGTAATGTGCACAACACTGATGGCAGGAGGCGGGGCTAAAGCCGCTGCCAGGAGGCGTTCACCAAACCTTGGACCTTACTGGTTCTGCTGAAAACCAACACAAGTAGGACAGAGTGGAGCCCGACTGAGTGGAACCAAGCAGGCACAGTAGAGTTGGGCCGCTGTAAAGGAGGCAGAGGTTTCTACACACTAAGTATGGAACAATGTGGAGTAGAAAGATGTGGATGAAAAAATGTTTGATCTTTTTTTTTCACAGACTTTTTTTGGAGGGATTAGCTACCCCACTTTGATTTTCCTATTTTAACCTATCACTATTTAGATTTTGTTTATTTGCTGCCATTCAGAAATTAAAAACCAATTTACCTATTTGGTCTCCAGATAAATTGGACCAGTGGTTCTTAAATGGGGTTCAATAGGCAAACGAAGCATAGAAATAGCTTAAAAAAACTATAAAGTTTCCCAAACGGCTTTAAATAGTTGCCACCCAGAATAGGAGGCTCTGTTCCTCGTTTGGTTGTTAGAGATTTTGCAATCTGCTGATCTAAGTTGGTCCAGATCCCAGAGCAATGACTGTGTACTACTCACTGTAGTTCTACTGGGTGGGTCTCTAGTGCAAAGCGCTCGGTATGGCTGAGTCAGAAAGGCAAAGTTCAATGGTCCTCAACCATGAAGCCCGCGTTACAGATTCACATCATGCAAGGTCATCCACTGACTTCAGACAGCATCAGTCTAACTATGGAATGAAAGGGGCGTGGCTTCTGACTCTTAGACTCCAGTTTCCCAGAGCTGCCCCCAGTTTCTGCGTTGGGACTTTTCAATGGAGGCATAATGAACAGGTGTAGATAACAGCATGGAAGGGTGACTGAATAAGACTTTCCACAACAGCAGTGCTCCTGCAGTGGTGAACTGTTAACTTCATGTCCATTAAGTGCCTGCTTCTGTACCCCACAGTGGAAACGCACACGTGGCTTTGATAAAATGGTGTCTGGGTCATGTAGCTTCTCTTCTTCACCAACGCACTGTCAGATCTGCTTTTGTTCTGGAAGATGATTCACTTTTCACTGACCTGCATATTTAAGCGCTTCCAACTCGAACCTTTCTAAGCTGATAATGTGACGTCTACGTTTTTCACCTGACTGTATTCAAGGTGCCGTTCTTGTGCCCCCTGGAGGGCCACATCCACCTCAGGATGCAGTGTGAAGTGGGCTCAAGGGTGGAGGAGAGGGGCTTCCTGGTGAGCACCAAGAAAGTAGAGTACAAACCCAACAGGTCTACAGGTTTCATTTTGCTTCAGTCACTCTTTTCCCTCTGTTCCCGCAGACCATGTTTGAAGATGTAAGTGGGTTTGGAGCATGGCACAGAAGATGGTGTGTTCTGTCGGGATACTGCATCTCTTACTGGACCTACCCTGACGATGAAAAGCGAAAGGTACCACTCGCCACAACTTCCGATATAAAGCTTTGTTTGGGAGCGACTCCTTCATTAGAAACGGCATCAGAAACGTTCCTCATGGCTGGTTCTCCTCCTTCCAGAACCCCATCGGTCGCATCAACCTGGCGAACTGCACCAGTAAGATGGTGGAGCCAGCCAACCGCGAGTTTTGTGCCAGACCCAACACATTCGAGCTCATCACGGTTAGACCCCAGCGAGAGGACGACAAAGAGACACTAGTCAGTCAGTGCATGAACACCATGTGTGTCACCAAGTACGTTCCTGCCGTTTTTACCTTCTCACATGCTGTGTGGCTTTCAAACGAGTGCCTGGCTGTAAGTGACTCCTGGTTCTCTTTGCAGAAACTGGCTGAGCGCCGACACCAAGGACGAAAGGAATCTGTGGATGAAGAAGCTCAACCAGATTCTGGTGGATCTGCGGATGTGGCAACCAGACGCCTGCTACAAGCCGCTGTAATCACAGCACTCTCCCGCCGTCGGCCTTCAGAGCTCTCTGGACTGTCTTATCAGAGATGAACAATTAAGTGCAATATATAGAAATGTTTAGTGTTTTTTTTTTGTTTGTTTTTTACGTGGATATTTGATGGGAGATGTCGATATCCGCTATCTAAACACCAGAGCAGGTGACTAAAGCCATATGTTGGAGATGTTTTGTTTACGAGCTGGGGCTTTGGAGCTATACTTTATTCATTACCAGCCTTGTTCCTCATGCTTATGTGTTATAGTGGTGTTTAATGCCAACTTTTTATGTCATCCAAATATTTAGTCCGTCTGTATTGCTTTAACTAACTGGGTTTCACTGCTGACCAGTACATAACATATATTGCCCAAAGGTTCAGGGTGACTACCGAGCTGAACTACTTGGTGCTTCTCACACTTTATCCTGCATGGCAGCACAAACCAACAGCAATGCTTTTCATATGTTTGTATTTTATATATATATATATATTTGCTTTTAATGACTTGTGACATTTATTAAGATACACCAATTTTTTATTTTATTTTTTTCCCTGCAATTGATGCACCAGACATTGTTTTGTTTGAAATGTCTAATTGTTTCAGTGTGGAACGTTGTGGATAAATGGGGACGGGTTCTGTTACATACTCTACACTGAAGTTCCTCCAACACATCTTTGGTGGCTATGCTTGTGTCTAAACATTTGACAGATGCTCCGGTGACGGGCTCTTGTTAAGGAATATGTAGTCCGACCTGGTCGCTCCATGTCGGACGTAAAAACGCATTTAAACAAAGATGGAGGAAGCAGACTGAATGTTGGCCCAGATATTTGACTTGTTCACAGCTTGTTGTAGTGGTACCCATGGCGACGTGCTCTTCCTGTTCAGTGGTTTAAAGCTCCGAAAAGGAAAAGCACGATTGATTGATTTGGTATGTAACAGACATTGCTAGGCACCTGCATGTGCTGATCATGTGTTTTTGAATATGATTGGATAAAAGATGGCTCTTTTTCACCTTGTTGAGAATGAATACAAGTTTTAAAAAAAGAATTCAGTGCTTTTGTTTTGTTATTGCTGGGTACTCTGCTTTCTGTGGATGTCATACAAGTTTATTTTATTCACCTGTTCTCACACGACTCTTCATAAAATGTTGGGGTCAGTGTACAAGAGGGCATACCATGGAAACGGGTCTCGCCGAGATCTAGTCCAATCTAAAAACATCATTTTAATTATTGAATGCTTATTTATTAATTACAATCTTCAACCTCAATTTCTATACTGTGAAGCCAGGCCCCCCCATCGTCACGTTCAAGGGAAGATTTTATTTTAATGCACAATAAACTTGCTCCGTTTGTTGGAAGAAATTTGCCTCCATCTTGGATTCATATGTCAGACTGTCTTGCCCTGCCTCTAACCTCCACTTCATGGCTGCACAGAAGGAAATCTGATCTCTTCAAGCAGGTGCATGCACCATTGATTGGTGCATGAGTAAAGAGCACAGCTCTGCCTGCATTTAACCAGTGGAGTTTGGAATTATTTTTTTTCCAGGCATTTCCCCATGTGTATAAATGCCCTTTTGTCTTTTTTTCTGTTCTCCATTTCTTCTTTTGTCATGTCCTTCATTTAGTTCTTTCTTTCTGGTCCCCTTCAATCCTTTTCTATTAGTTTTTCCTTCTTTTTTTTTTTGCACTACCATCTTGTTTCCTAACTCCCTTCCGTTGGAATGGACGCTGTGGAAAAGTATGGAAGGTGTAGGAACCCTGTGAACCACTAGGTGTCAGCAAAGACCAGATATTTAACGACTGATCTGAATACCTTTTACTCTTCTTGATTTGTGGTTGGTTGGTTTATCTTTCAGTACTTTAAAAAAAAACCAGCAAATTTACATGTCAACCTTTTTTAAGATTCTTTTCCTATTTCAAGCCTTTCAAATTTACATTCACCTCAGCCCATAACTCCTTTACGTTCTAAAGAAGTTAATGTGAAGACTCCAGAACATTTAATGTACCAGCATCAAACTCTACCTCACAAAGTGTTTATTGGTCAGGTTATCTACACATTAAGAAATCTGTGATTATCAGATTGATTTATTTTGTCTCTCAGAAACCTGTCTGCAAAAGGACGTTTAGTATAAACGAGTCAACTCCCCTGTGATAGACTAGTGACCTGTCCAGGGTGTACCCCACCTCTCGCCCATTGACAACTGGAGAAAGGCACCAGCACTTCTTATGACCCCACAAGGGATAGACGTGTTAGAAGATGGATGGATGGAGTCAACTCCCTCTAATTATTTAATATTCCACATTCCAAGAACTACAGGACGAGAAGGAGAAGTAGCAACCATCTTTCTGTCTGATTTATTAATTAGTCCCAGGCCAATTAATAACAATTCCTTTGAACATTAACCCTCAGTTTCCCTCATCTAAACGGCAAAGCAATAAAACCTCTTCTGTTTGTTGTTTTGTATTGTCCACCAGGCCCTTATTCTGTTTGTAGATTAGTTCTCAGACTTCTTATCTGATTTAGTGTTAAACATTGGCCAGGTTATTATAGTGGGGAATTTTACCATTCATGACACTGAATGTGCTAACCTTAATGTAGCCTTTAATACTATCCTAGATTTAATTGTTTTTTCTCAAAATGTGCCTAAACCGACGCACTCTTGGCTTCATACTTCAGACCTTATGCTGACATATGGCATTGATTGTGAAGAATTACCAGTATTTCCTCACAACCCTGTCCTATCTGACCATTTTAAATAACTTTTGAGTTCAATTTAACTGAGTTCTCCACCTCCAAAAGAAGGTTTCATTATAGTTGATCTTTATTGGATAATGCTGTTTAAACTTTAAAGAGTTTGTCCCCCTTTTAATTTCCTCAGTATCACAGAAATACCCAGCAAAGAGCAGCAATGTTATTTCTTCTCCTTCAGAAATTGATGTGTTGTTGATGGTGTCACTTTCTCGTTGCGTTATGTATTAGACAATGTAGCCCCCTTGAAAAAGAAGGTAATCATCAGCGATGTGCACAGACATTTTGGGGGACAGGTGCTCAAGTGGAGAAAAAGGGCACTTTGTGCAGCACCAGCACATGAAGCTGTCAGCTGCCTTTGTAGTATGACATTTATTACAGGCACAGCTTGAGCATCATGTATTTATACCTATTTTAAAATAATAGCCATTTGTTGTCTGATGCAGATTTTTAATAATGTTAAACATTACAGGTTGGTTTCTCAAACAATCAAATTGGCAACAACAGAACAAAGTATTAAATTGCAGCAACAAAAATCAACACAAAACAAGGATTCATTTTATGTGCATTTCACAGAATTCTTAAGATTAATAAAGCAACACAATTATTATAAACTGTTTAATGGTTAGATTAGTGACTCACAACTAGCCTTGAAGCTAAACTCTCTGGGTCAAATTTGAATTGGGTCTAATAGATTGCAGTGCAGCGGAGAGCTTGTTGTGGCTGCAGAGCTGAGATAAAGGAAGGTTATGCAGCTGGCAGTCAGCTCTCCGCTGTGCCGCGGCCTATTTGGCTTTTAACCTTGGCTTCCCTGGCCACAACAGGAAAATCATGCATCTTGCAGCTGTTTAGCTTATCAGTCAGTCAGTCCACCTGATTTTTCAGTTCGACAACATTTAGAAATTGAACTTACGGATAATGACAGCAATGTGGTCGCCACCTTGTTGATACAGACAGGGGTGCTGTATTGGGGGGTGGGGGTAGGACACCTCCAAGGGTCCCTGACAGGGGCCCCAAAAAAGAACATTTATAGAAATGTATGAGCTTTTGGGATGATTTTGATTTTTTGCCGATTCATCTATACATTTTTAACACATATCACATGTGTTAAAAAATATCAGCTCCCCATTTTAGTAACTCAGCTTGAGCTTGAATATGGGATATTCAGCGTCCTGTTCAAGCCGATACGGGGAGGCTGATCTGGGGCTGACGTTCTGTCGGCTCACACCTCCACCTTCTTCCTCTCAAGTCGAGCAGTCAGACACGGTAGCGTGAGTCATGGCAGATGGGTCAGTTGGATGGAGGAGGGGAAGGGGAAGGCTGTTTGCTTGATGATGTGCTCTGATTGGAAAATATGAATTACAGAGAAAGACAGCCTATGTAGAAAGGCAACCCATTTTTTGATCTGACCGTTTTTGAGCAAAGCAACAAAGCTGACCTCCACTGAGCAGGTCCTTTGGTATTCACTTTTGACATTCACACGGCCTCTCAGTGAACAACAGATCACATTATACCCCCAAAACCTCAGAAAAATGACTTTTGTTGTCATGGCCCCTTTAAGGAGTCCTGCTGTGGTTAAGCAACATCTCTGGCCAGATGCTGTTTGGGTAAAACTTAAATATAAGATAATAATATTAATAATAATAATATATTTTATTTAGCAGTGCCTTCCTGGACACTCAAGGTCACTTTACAGAAAATAAAATTGAAAATACAAAAATACAAATAAAGGAACATAAAAACAGTTATGGGGAGGGACAAGAGCAATGTATTTACAAATAAGCGATCTGGAACAGGTGGGTTTTGAGTCTGGTTCTGAATAAGGGGAGAGAGTCAATACTGCGGAGGTCAGGAGGAAGGGAGTTCCAGATATGGGGAGCAGAGCGGCTGAAGGCTCTGCTCCCCATGGTGACGAGTAATGATTTAAAATTATCCAACATATGGATCCAGTAAAAACCTAAGGGGGAAATTGAAGTATTTAACCAACTGTATAACCCTGAAGATGCGCAGCATAATTGTACTATCCATTTTTAATGTAAAAATAGCTTTCCTGTGCTGCACCTGTACATAGAGATATCATGTAAATCTGTTGCTCAGCATGCCATGTTTGCATTGGTGGTGAACGCACCTTAAACGTAATGCAGTTCAGATCCCTTCAAAGTGAAAACATATCAGTATCAGACTGTCAGGACATGCTGCTCTTCCAACTGAACTGAAAGGCATCAGTGGTTCCCTGGGGATCAGTTGTGGGGCTGCTTTTAATCATTTTAATACACAAACAATCTTAATGAAGGAGCATCAAACACTAATGCATTTCTTATGAAGACAACACAGTGATGTACTGTTGAATGCCCTAGAAACCATTTACACACTTCTGTGCATTTTTTTCTAGTCCAACATTTTTCGTCCCACTCAAAATTTAGATTTTTGAATGTTCCATCTGTCCCCCTCTTTTGGTTCAGAGATTGGTTTAGCATCTGAATACAAATACCCAGGTATCTGGACTGATGATTCACTCTCCTTCAAATTGCCCATCACTCAGTTGGTAAAAAAAACAAACCTGAAACTAAAACTTAGTTTCGTCTTCCAATTAAAGACTTGGGACAAACTGACTGTTGACCCAGCCTGTGGACTTGTGTGTTCTGAGGAAGCACGGCTGGGCCTGGCATAACTTTAGTTCTGCTTGGTGCAGTGACGTGAAAAGGAAATCTTACCCTCTGTTCCTGTCATTCACGTCTGAAGTGGAGGCATCACTTCTGTGCTGAGAATCGGAGGTTCTCTTGACCTCTGGGATATGAGTGGCAACAGATGTCACCAATTCCATCCTTTCCATCCTGTTGTATAAATGCAGACTGTGTGACTTGGTCAGGGGGAGAATTCAGTTGGTTCCTCTTGCCTGAGATGTTAAACACTGCCTGAGTGTATGCCCAGTAAATACATCACCTTTGTCAAGTTATGTTCTTCCACAGCAAATGATTACCACATTGTGTTTACTCTGCTTTATTTTACTTAAACTTTTCTGGCAGTAAAATTCTTTAAAACTTCAAGGTTTCAAAGAATGTTTAACTCGTACCCACTTATACCATTCCACGATATCTTCCTTACAGTAAGTTCAGAGTTAACCTTATCTGTGGCATTCTTTAAAATCAAACAACCACCATCAATATAGGTGCTCCATGTTAACTCACAATTCCACTTGGAGCCTTCTCATTCACATACTTGTGAATGAGAAAACACAACGCAGCTCCCTCTGACCCTCTCTGTACTTCTCCATCAACATCCTCAAAGCAAATACCGCATCTGTGGTACTTTTCCCTGCTATGAACCCATTCTGCTGCTCACAGATGCTCAATTCTGACCTTAGTGTAGCTTCCACTACTCTTTCCCAGTGCCCTTATTTACAAAGGCTCCTAAGACTCAAAGTAGCTCTCAGTGACGTCATTTTAGGAAAAATCTTTTCCTCTTTTCTGGGGAAGAAAATTTCCCCAATTCTAAGATTTTTCTTAGAATTTTACCTTGGTGAGATAAAAGTTATTCACAAAGCATAGTAGACCTTAAGAGAGCTCCTAAAGTGAACAAATGTTAGGAGTAGTGTGGAGCACTTTAAGCGAGCCTAAGATTAAGCAGAGAAGATTGTGGAAACGGAGAGAGCTGATTGGCTGATTTATCGCCTGAACAGTGGAGGAAATAAGCACATAAACTTTCTTAACAATCATACAATGATAAAATGTAGATAAGATAAACTTTATCATCCCCACAGAGGGAAATTAATTAGTTTCAGCAGCCCGACGGGTTAACAGTACTCTGCCTAATGTAACGAATACAAAACTCTGCACTTGTTTTACACAAATGTCAGAGCCTCATAGCTTTCTAAGGCAAGACCTCCTCTTGGCAAATCAGATCACAGTCTGGTTTTTCTCTGCTCAGAATATAAGCTTCTTTTTCATAAAGAACCTGCAGTAAAGAGAACTGTGAGAAAATCGTCACAGGAAGCCGAAGAATTCCTTAAGGCTTGTTTTGAGGCAACAGACTGGGAGGCACTGTGCCAACCACATGGTCCATGGAGCCTGTAAAAGTCTCACTTTTCTTTTTGGTTTACAGTGTACAATCTGATTTTATATTCCATTTGGCTGAAAGGACAACAGGTTGTCCTCTCCTCTCACAATGGATGAAAAGTGAGGAAGAAGCTTTCTGAATCCGGATAGAAAAAAATTAGATATACGTATTATTACAGGTCTATGCTTTAAATGATTATAGGGCTGCTGACTCACGAAAGTTACAAGTGACTTTAGAGAAAAACAAGCCCAAAGTCGTCTATAAGAAGCAGACTGTGCAACACTGAAGATTGTATGATGTTTTAAAGCCGCTGAGAAATGAAAAAAATCCTTTATATAGTTACGATCATCATATCGCAAGTTACTCTGGCATATACCAACGCAGCGGTATTTTGTTGTTGCCATAATATGTCTGTTGAGGCCATATTCAGGACAGATCCGCTCACTATTTGACGTATACAAACTATTCCAACTAATGATGGTGCAGATAGTTAAATTACTCAGTGCAATAGAGTTCACTGTGATCTTGTAAATGGACTAGTTTTGTATGTATGGGAGGGGGGAGTGTTGGCAGTTTAGCATCTTATGATGTGTGAAATTAAGTTGTTTCGGAATCTGGTTGTTCTGCATTTTAAATTGCTGAACCTCTTGCCAGAGGGCAGCAGGGAGAACAGCCCATGGTGGGGGTGGGAGGGGTCTTTTATGATTGTAGAGCCCTGGTCAGGCAATGTCTGCGGACAGTGCCGTGGATGGGGGGGCACACCGATCCAACCATTCTCTCCGCTATTCTCATCACTTTCTCTACAAATGTCCAGTCTAAGGTGTTGCAAGCCTCAAACCAGATAGAGATGCAGCTGGTCAGTGTTCCTCTGTAGAAAGTGGAGAGGATGGGAGGGGAGAAGTTTGCTCTTCTGACACAGAATGTGCAGATGCTGCTGTGCTCTCTTTACAAAAACAGGGGTGTGGCAGGACCAGGTATTAGTGTCTGTGGCACTGTTGGTGAGGAGGGGTGTGTGACTTGGTGGATTTTTCCTGAGTTCAACGACAATCTCCTTTTTTTCACCATGCTGTTACTTTTAAGTGATGTTAACTTCAAAATACTTTTAATACTTCTTTTCATCTTTCACTTTTCAATTCCGTCACTGAATCCGGGTAGTAAAAACCCGGATTCAGAGAGAGTGACAGCTGCATGTGCATCACCCAGCCTGACCTTGGCCTGAGCTGCCCCAATAATAGCCTGCAATGGCCAAGCCTCTTCCCCCAGGCCAGAAGTCACAGCGCTACAGTTCTGCTTTCACAACTGGAGCATTACTGCTTTCCCTATAGTGCTCCGCTTGATATGTATGCAAGAAAAAAAAAACTTATCGGATATTATTTTGTGATTATTTCAAACTCAATGGATGCAGAAACTGAAAGGTACAAGAGAAAGAAAGGAAGAGAAAAAAACATGAGGCAAAAAAAAGTAAAAGGGAGAAAATGTGACAAACTCAGGGTCTGAGGGAATATACCCCACAACCCATCCTGGATTTCACTAACCCTGCTTTGTGCTACGGGCCCTGAGTATGAAGGTAATTCATACCTGAGCACCACTTTGTTTACCACTGGCTGTCAGGAAGGAATGAAACCACAGAACCTCTATGCTATTTGCCAGTTCCTTCCGTAATACATTCATTTGAGGTTTCCTGCAGATATGAGCCAGTGTCACACTCATAAATTATTTCAAAGACACCTTTTACCTCACCATCATTAACCGTACTTGTTATTTGTGTTTGAACAGGCCAAAATGTGCCGTAAACATCCGTTTATTTAGTTTTGTTTAAGCGCATTTTATTTGGAGGTGACGCAACATCACTTTTTGTTGCATGGGACTCCGTGCTTGCAACATCATTTAACCGATAACACCTAATGGATTTCATATTAAAACACCTGCATCAAACATTAAACGTACAGAAAAGTGAGAGAAAAATCTCTTCACTTCTCGTCTGCTCGGCGGCCCCGTTTCCGCGCTTTCTCCGCCAATTTGGTTTCAACGTGCGCCGGTCTTTGCAAGCTCTAGATTTCATCTGCATTTTATCTTTGCTGTGCTTTTATTTTGAAGAGGCAACCCACAATGCCTTTCCTGCCTCATGTCGCCTCAGCAGCAGCTCTGATCCTAGCCCTGGCTACTGGTTTGAGGGCAGGTTCTTTCGGAGCGTCCTAAGGAACACGGTACGTCGCCTCTCCTCTCCTCTCCTCTCTGCTCTGAGGGAAGGGTTCCTCTGACCTGCGCAGACATGCTGACCTCCATGTGCAGGAAATCTCTGCAGCTGAGGGACTGATGGTCGGGCTCGCTTTGAATGGATCCGTGTGTGTAAAGTTGTATGCGGAGCGGCGTTTAGGACTTCAGGCTCAGTTTGGTGCTGCTGGACCATCGGTGGACATGTAGTCATGATGGGAAGCCTGCAGCGCTCAGACGATGAAGAGGAAGATTAGGAGGAGCACGGAGGGAGACATGCAGATGGAGGTTAAACATGTATTAATGTTCAGCTTGATGGGCAGCTTGGGCATTCCTGGGAAGCTGCATTGGTTCGGCAGCAGGTTAATGAAAAGAACTGCAGCAACAGCTGCTGTCTGGCATGTTCCACTGTAGCTGCTAACTCACCCGGATTATATTTCCGGATTGGACCTCAGATTGTTCCTTCTTAGTTCAAGTCGTTTAGATGGTCTGATGCGGTTATCTTTGGTCTGTTTCAGGAGGTTAACTTCCATTTCCCTGGTCTAATTGCAGGTTCTATGTTCTTAGATTTCATAACTGACTGAAATTAGGTGTAAAAAACAAAAAAACAAAACAAAAAAACCCCCTAATTTCTGATCTTTTTTTTGTTTTGTTTTGTGTGCTTTATGCTGAAGAAAATCTTCCAACCAGCACTTTTCACTGTGTTCTGGGTGCCAGACAGTTGAATGCTGGTGTTTTCTGATCGCAGCACTTTTATCTGCCTGGTTCACATTCTCTGCTGAGATCAGGGTAAGGCTGGCCTTCCCTCCTGAACGTTCCCTTGACTCACAGTTTTCAGGATCCAGAGATATGTTGGAACAAGTCCTTAAGGAGGAGCCAAAACAACCTAATCGTTCCTGGGCTGCTCACTTGACACCAGGCTCTGCCTCTTATATTCCTCATATAAAGTGTTTGACTAAAAACAAGTTTTCCAATATTAGATGTTATAGAATTCCAGGAAAATGGCGACCGAAGTGCACTGCCATATTTTGGATTATTTGGTTTTGGATCAAATTTGGACAATTTACAGCATAGTTTATGGTTACGGCATGGCAGCATACACACACTGGACCCTGTCCGTCACCCAGGACTCTGGCTTGCTTTAGGAGTGTTTAGGTGATGTGGAAGCAGGTGAATCATCTTTCGGCACAGGCGGTTTAAACCTGTCCTGCAGGGTGCTGTGTAAGTGAAAATAAACAGATAATCCAGCAAACCCAGACGCTTTCCAGACCAACATCCTCAGCTACATGAGGCCAAAGGACATGGAGCCATTTGGAATCAGACCTGGACCGTTCAGACTTTTCTGGGTCGATGCTGATATCCAGTTTCTATTGTGGTCTGACTTTCTGATTCTTCTGTTTTTACAACCCTGAAAGGAGAAAAAAAGGCTGTGGCTTCCTCTGTGGAGGTAGTAGCTTTTTATAACACAGGAAGAAATTCCAAGTTTATCTAAATGTATACATCAAAGCATGTGTTCCTTTACCTTTTTATCTATTTTTTTCTTGAACACAAAAAAGCATTTAAAGACCAAAAAAATTATGCACATTCTAAGCTTTGATGCGTTTGAAAAGGGTAAAACAAAAATGTTTTGTTTCTTATTTCATATTCAATAATATGTTATGAAGTAGAAATCTTCAGATTTGTAAAAAAGTGCTGTGATTTATTTATACATTTTTTGGTATTGTGCCGGTTTGGGTGGGGGTGTAGTTTAGGAAAATGTGTAAGATTCAGACTGCCCAATAAATGAGACATTTCTGCAAATGACACGATGTCACACTTTTCTTGAATCAGTTAAAAGTTGGCAATATTCGTGTCCAGGCCATGACCCCCACATCTGACACAGCAGACAGAAAGCGTGTATATCATTTCATTTGCTCTCCCACATTACAAGCAAGCAATGACAAACTATGGCCAGATGAGCAACATTAACTTCCTTCAGAAATTTGAAACTTAGACAAAGGATGACGAGTCAAAGGTAGTACGGCGAGTTAAGTGTAGTTAATGTTATCTTGAAAAAACAAGTCGTTTTTATGTATTTATGTCTTGCTCATTAAGTCCCGGAAAATAATTTTGAGTTGTTAGTCTAAGTGGTGCAGGTTTCCAGTCAGAATTAAGCATAAAGAAATGAGTGATTAGCTTTGATCAGACATCTAGTTATCCCATGTCATTAGCGGCTGTGGTTGGAGATGTTGTTTCTGCTGCTAATAAGGTCTACAGAACTAATTAAACTCTTCCTCCGCAGTGTGGGATGTCTGCATTTGGCAATTCAGAGTTAAAAAAACCAGGAACCCATTTCCCAACATCTGTTCGTTCTTTTTTCTGCTGCAGGTTGAAAATGTGTGGCATATGGGCCTTGTTTGGCAGCGATGAGTGCTTGTCAGTCCAGTGCACGTGTGCCATGAAGATCGCTCACAGGGGCCCCGACGCCTTCCGCTTTGAAAATGTCAACGGCTTTACCAACTGCTGCTTCGGCTTCCACCGGCTGGCCATCGTGGATCAGCTGTATGGCATGCAGCCCCTACGCGTCAAGAAGTTTCCTTACTTGTGGCTCTGCTACAACGGAGAGATTTACAACCACCAAACAGTAAGACAACCGTGAAATCCATCAGGTTTCCATAAAGTGAACTCTTAAAAACAGTTCGTCTGGCCTAGCCATGCCCGGAGAATGTGGGGCTTTTCACTGTATTGACTAGATGGGGGAGTATTCACTCACCCATCCAGTAGCAGATGGGTTTGGTGAAGGTAGATCGTGACGTCAGAAAAGTCTAATGCTGCTTTTTGTCCTTTCAGCTGAAGTCGGCGTTTGACTTTGACTATCAGACTAAGGTGGACGGGGAGGTTCTCCTTCATCTGTATGATCGCTTTGGAATCAAGAAGATGGCTTCCCTCCTGGACGGAGTCTTTGCTTTCATTCTGCTGGACACGGCCAACAGAAGAGTCTACCTGGGAAGAGACACGTACGGTGTCCGACCGTTGTTCAAGTTCCTCACTGACGATGGTTTCCTGGCGGTCTGCTCAGAGGCCAAAGGTCCGAGAACGGCTTAGAACAGCAGCTTAAACCAGGTGAGGTTGTCTTGGTGAGCAGTAATTACCTTGTTCTTCTATTCATAGGCCTTGCAGAGGTCACCCACTCAATGGAAACCGCTGCCAGCATTGTCCCCTTTCTCCCTGGACACTTTGAGGTCTTTGACTTGAAGCTAAACGGCAAAGTTAAGTCCAGTCAGTTTGAGCAGTTTCACTGCTGCACAAAAGAGCCGGCTCATGCCCTCTACGACACGGTGGAGAGACTGTCTACAGGTGAGGAACCGGCCTCTACCTGGTTTATTTCCTTTAGATGGCAGTCCTACTCATAGGACCTAAAATCAAAGAAATGTCTCTCCAGATTTCGATGAAGAAACAGTGAAACGTAACATCAGAAGTCTGTTTGAAAACGCTGTGAGGAAACGCCTCATGGCCCACAGACGGATCGGTTGCCTCCTGTCAGGTAACTGCTGCCGTTTGAGTCAGGAAACATTTCTGTTCTCTAGATTAACAATCAGAATCGTCTTTATTATCTGATTTCGAATTCCAACGCTCGCATTGTGTGGAAAACCTGGCAGACAAGTAACGGCAAACACAACAGCAAACTCTATAACAGAAAAAGATCTGGGCCTGTATGGACAGGTTATTACTGTTGGAAAATCTTTGTTGTAATAATCCTCATACATTTAACTCCAGCTGCAACATGCAGTGGTGGAAAAAAAAAGACAGTCTGCCTTTTTTCAGAAAAGTTACAGTAACAATATAAGTAATGTTTGACTCCAATTAAAGAAGCTAGTAAAATATGACCTAAAAACACCACCGAGCTTTGTGAGAAGTAGGATTGTAACCATACACCGATGTAATCGGATCGTTAATCCTTTATCATTGAAGCGATCAATGCAACTTTAATAAAAGCTTGTTTGTCAGTTCCTATGCTAAGGTACTTGTAAGTCACGATAAACTAACTGTGTTAGTTGTTTTTATGGAGCGGAAAGTTTGTGGGACTTTCTTTCAGTTGGCAAACAGCAGAGATTTAGCATTTAGGTCCAGCTGCAGCCAGAGCAGGCCAGGTTGAATAAAGACTAAAGTAGACTGCAGACACAGAAGTAGAGCAGTAGCAGTAAAGCTCAGTGTCATCAGCATAAGAACGTTTACTAGCATCAGTAACATTTTCACTGACACTATTTGAAAAAAAGAGTTGCTGTGTTTGTTTCATGATCCAAGAGTTATTGTTTGGAAGCACAGATAGATTTTAGTCACAGTTCTAGTAGATATAACAACGTTGGTCTACTTTCAAATCTCTTCTGTTTTGGGATTGTTTTGTTACGCTTTTACATATTTCAGATCATCAAACAGAACTGGATGTCAGTTCTACTCATTCATGTTGTCTAATGTTCTGATGGTTCTGCTCGTTCATTCAGGGGGTCTGGACTCCAGCTTGGTTGCCGCCATGCTGCTGAAACTGTCCAAAGAGGAGAAGCTGCAATACTCCATTCAAACCTTCTCCATCGGTTCAGAGGACAGTCCTGATGTCATCGCTGCTAAAAAGGTCCGTTCAGCTCCTTGTGTCTCAGTAATGAGGAGGAGACCCATTTTCTTTTTGTTTTATTGTGTTCTTTAGATGAATTTAGATGATTAAGTGTGGATTCATGGCAGAAATGACGCTTGGCGAATTTTCCACTCATGGACTTTAAAGTTGGACCTAGGTCCTACTGCCTGTGGGTCAACAGCTGGTTTGTCTGTTGTCAGGTTGCAGCTCACATCGGCAGTGAGCACCATGTGGTAGAATTCACAGCAGAGGAGGGCATCAAAGCTGTGGAGGACGTCATCTTCCACCTGGAGACCTACGACATCACCACCATCCGTGCTTCTGTTGGTGAGTGAGCCGGGTGTTTGTGTTCTAAGCTTCATACCGGTTGGATGTAGAGTACCAGCCTGATCAGTCCTGAGCAGTAATGTTATAGCTGGCTACACATTAGGCCTGTACTCAGCAAATCTTCAACAACCTTAGCAGTGCAGCATGCAAAGTAAAAACAATTCAATTCAGTTTTATAAAGCACCAATTCACAACATGTCATCCCAAGGCACTTTACAAAGTCAAATTCAATCAAATCATACAGATGGGTCAAAAAGTTTGCAGTAGATTGCATCAAGTTTTGACAAGCAGCATTCACTCCTCTTGAAAGAGCGTAGATGTGTGCTTAACAAAATCAGAGACGTCCCAGGTTTTCATTAGAGAAATCAAATCTGGTCATTTTACACAGCTCTCCCCTGAGAGGGAGAGCTATCCGTTTTAACAGATTTTTTATTTGTCATTGTACCACATAAAATTGGTCATTAAGCACAATGGTAATCATATATAAGGCACACCATCCATTTGTGAGAGAATTTAAGGATTTTAAGTGTGCCTTATAGTCTGAAAAATACGGTAAAATATCTGCCTTCCATTCTACTTTTAGAGACTCTAGGAACCATCAGTAGACCTGAAGTACTCTATTAGGAACATATGGGGTAATCAGATCTCTGATATATGTGGAGCTTTATAAGTGAGAAGGAGAATTTTTAAATTTTATTCCTGATTTAACAGGAAGCCAATGAAGGGAAGCTAAAATGGGAGAAATATGATCCCTCTTGTTGATTTCCATCAGAACTCTTGCTGCAGCATTTTGGATCAGCTGAAGACTTTGAACTGTATTTTGTGGACTTCCTGATAGTAAAGAATTACAATAGTCCAGCCTTGAAGTAACAAATGCATGGACTAGTTTTTCAGCATCACTCCTGGACAGAATGTTTCTAATTTTGGCGATATTCCGGAGGTGAAAGAAGGAAACAGTAGAAACCTGTTTAATATGGGATTTAAATGACTTGTTTTTGTCAATAATAATACCGAAGTTAATTACTTTATTAGCAGAGGCCAATTGAATTGAATCCTGATTAGGTGATTGATGTAAGAAGTTTATTTTTGAGGACTCTGATCCAAAGATTACATCTTCAGTCTTGTCAGAATTTAAAAGCAGGAAATTTAAAGTCATACAGGTTTTGATGTCATCAAGACATAACTGCACTCTGTTATGGGAATTCTGAACAGATAACTGACTTCCCAGAGTTGCTGAAGAAGGAGACGGTTGAGTGATATAGTTCCAGCACTTTGTTGAGAAACAGAGCAGAGATTACATGGACGGAGTATTCACACCCTGCAGCTGCAGCCTAGCGTCTGCCCCTGTCTCTGCCCGACCTCGCTTTCGGCTTTCCCTAATACTGCACAGTGGCCTTGGCAGGAGACAAAACAAAGACAGTCTATCCTAGACAATCATCAGCCGTACAGTGTTTATGCAGCATTCGGCCTTGCACTCAGTAACAGTGGATTACATACACAGACATCTTGTCTCCTGGCCCTGCGTCCGAGAGGCAACCGGTCACTTTGACTGTAGGGCAAAGATTAATACAACAAGTCGAAGTAATTGATTGGATTCATCAGGATGTATGGATAAATACAACTGTGTCATCAGCATAACAGTGGAAATTATTCCCATGGTGTCTGATAATTTTACCAACTGGAAGCAAATATATAGTAAAGAGAATTAGCCCGGGGACTGACCCTGTGGTGGTCCCACAAGTGACACAAGTGACCCTTGAAGATTTATTATTAACATGAACAAACTGGAATCTGTCAGATTAAACCAGCCGAATGCTTTCCCTTAATCCCTACAGTATGTTAAAATCTTTCTAGGAGAATATTGTGATCAACTTTATCAAATGCAGCACTGAGATCTAACAGGACACGTATAGACACAAGTCCATTAACTGAGGCCATGAGAATATCATTAGTGACCTTCACCAGAGCTGTTTCAGTGCTATGATGAGCTCTGAAGCCTGACTGAAACTCTTCAAATAGGTCATTACTTTGTAAATGTTCACATGCTTGATTAGCAACTACTTTCTTAAGAATTTTGGACAAGAAAAGAAGATTAGATATAGGTTTATATTTTATTAAGTCATCTTGATCAAGAGTGGGTTTCTTAAGTAAAGGTTAAATAACAGTTACTTTAAAAGTCTGTGGTTCACATGCATTTACTAAGGATTGATTAATCATGTCTAAAATGGGGGCATTAAAGTGAATTTTCCTTAAATAGCTTCCTTAAATAACTTGGTTGGGATTGGGCCTACTGTACAAAGCTAAACTTTTAGATAACTCAGAAAGCTCTATTGCGTCTAACCAACTCAAACACTGATCAGATTTTAAAGATTCCTCCAACACCACCTCACTTACTGAGGTTGATAATCATGGTAATCATGTTTCGGATGATGCCAATGACTTTATTTTTAATTGAATCATTTTTATTTATGAAGAATTGCATACAATCATTACTGCTAAGAGCTGAGGGAATGGATGGATCAACAGAGCTATGACTCTGGGTATATTTGGCTACTGTACTAATGAGAAACCTGGGATTATTTTTATTCTTCTCTATTAATGATGAAAAATATGCTGCTCTGACGCTGCAAAGGGTTTCGCCTGGTTTCTGCACGTGTCTCTTCCTGCCCCAAAACCTTCTGTCATTGTTAAAATGATCTAACAAGCCAAAAGTGTACGGCCTTAAGTAGTTTTCTGTTAGCACTGGAATCATCACCCATAATGGAAAAGAATTTGGAGCTTTACATTTCTGCAGCCCGAGGAGTGCACTGATGGGACATAAATTTGTGTGCACAACCAGCGCATTCCTCTTTCCAGCTGAGCGACTTGGTTGAATTGACCTAAAATCCAGCTAGACACGGGGAGGTCCAAGAGGTCGTTGAGGGCGACAGATGGGATGCTGGCTGCTGCAGTCCAACATCACTGTTCTGATTTAATGGTGAAACTGCAGGATCTTCAAAGAACGCGATTAGAACTGACCGCGGTCCAACCACTCCAACAGAACGTGGACATAAGGATTGGGTTGATGGTGCTTTAACATATTATATCAAAGCTTTTTCAGTGTATGTCTTCAAACATCTCTGACAGTGGACCAGTTCTGATTAGAGTATTCTTCATCCCATGAGAGCTGAATAAACCTCTGTTTCCTCTACTCTAGGGATGTACTTGGTATCGAAGTACATCAGGGAGAAGACGGACAGCGTAGTGATCTTCTCTGGAGAGGGATCTGACGAGCTGACTCAGGGATACATTTACTTCCACAAGGCAAGTACTCCAGGTTTCTGTCAAACTGAGCTTTGACCTGTGCTCTTCTGCCTTTGTAAAGCTGGTCAAGCTAGTCGTTTACACCCCCCCCCCCCTTTTCCCCCTGCCTTGCATTGATAAATAGGTATTACATTCATATTATTTTTGATATTTTCAACAATTATCCATCAGTCTCTCTTTGGGAGTTCAGATATCCTGTAAATGTGATTCATGTTTGAAAACATGGCTAAAAAGGGTGTGTATTTGTACTGAGCCACCTTTGTACTAAAGTTCCTACTGAATCATCATCACAATCCAATCAACAGTCATACTATTCCTAGTAATCAGAGGTATAATCAGTGTGATGCATTTTTATTTACTCAGTGAACACTGGCCCGTTTAAAACTATCTGAGGGAACCATAGCCGTGAAAAGCGGATGCGACATCCAGGGATTTCTTTGCTGATGGAGCTGTTTTTCTCCTCCAGGCTCCAAGTGCCAAGGCAGGAGCAGAAGACAGCATTCGTCTCTTAAAAGAGCTCTACCTGTTTGATGTTCTTCGTGCTGATCGGACCACTGCGGCACACGGGTAAGTCCTCACAGACCCCTGCCGTTATCACACAACTGTCTGGATACCACTCCTCACAGGAACGTACTGAATTAGCTTGGGCCATTTCAGTTAAATTTTATTTATATAGCGCCATTATTTCACAACATGTCATCTCAAGGCACTTTACAAAGTCAAAGTCAATCAAATCATACAGATTGGTGAAAAAGTTTCCTAGCTAAGGAAACCCAGCAGATTGCATGGAGTCTTGATAACCAGCATTCACTCCTCCAGAAAGTGTGGAGCCCTCATACTGAGCATGCATGAAGCGACAGTGGAGATGAAAACTCCCCTTTAACAGGGAGGAAAACCTCCAGCAGAACCAGAACCAGGGCTAGGCTTCATCCAAATACTCTTAATAATAGCTTCTAGTTCCTATTCCTAGCTCCTGCTTCTTGATCTTCCTACAGTAGGAACTCTATCATGGATAGTAAAGGAAGCTTTGGCCTGCTGTGGCGAATTCGGACAGCCTTTATCTGGACGGAAACGGACATGGATGATGCGTGTCAAATCCGGGCCTACAGCCTTCCGAAAATGAACTACAAAATGTGCACTCTCTTGACAGTTTTGTTGATTTCTGTGAGGGGGCTGTGCTGATACCTCATGTCACACAAAGGATTGTGGGACACCTTAAGGCAGGGATCACCAACATGGTGTCCGCGAGCACCAGGTAGTCCCCCAGGACCATGTGTGGTGCCCTCAAGCCTGTTCAAAGAAATAGCGCAACCCTCCAGTGTGCTGCATTTAAAAGGCTATTTTATTCAGCTGCTCTTCCTTTTTAGTCATACTTGCAGGTACATAGATTTAAAAAGGACAAATGCATTAAAAACATTTATATTGTATAAGGTTGGACTCTTGTAGCTCAAAGGTCAGTACAGGAAGCCCTTCATATGACACAGTACCGATGAAGTAGCTCTCAGTTTCAACAAGGTTGGTCACCCCTGCCTTAATGGTTCTTACCTCCTTCTTGACTGACTGCACTATTTGGACACCACTTATCATGGTGACTGCTGACGCATTTCCACTTTCGCTAAAGAGTCCTAAAGGCCTGAGTTATACTCATGCGTTGGGTAGCTAGTAAACATCTGTTTCTCTGTTTATTCACTGAACCTTAATATTTCTAAAAGCTTGTCAACTGGCCCTAATCCAGGAAATGTCATGGCTGTCAGAATTGGACTCTTCTATTTAAACTTCAGTTCAGTTTATTTATCTAGTGCTGATTCACAACCCATGTTGTCTCAAGTGACTACATGAAAAAAAAAAGTCAGTGGAATCAGATTCCGAGTCGATACATTCCAATTGATCATAATTGTCACCCAAATGCAGTCAAGATCAGTTTATTATTCAAAATCGTTAAAACGTTTTCTATCTAAGGAAACCCAGCAGATTGCATTGAGTCATTGACCTGCAGCATTATCTCCTCCTGGATGAACATGGAGCCACAATGGACAGTCACTTGCATGGTGATGTTGACTTTGTAGCAATCCCTCATACGGAGCAGGCAGGTAGCAACAGTGAAACGGAAGACTACCCTTTAACAGGGAGAAATCCCCAGCAGAACCAGACTCTGTGAACTGCCATCTGTTGGTCACGTTCCTGGTATCTGCTAAAGTCTCACTCCCTGTTCAAAAATGGCATCCTGAATCAATAGCCAAAATTCTTCTGTTGAAAATAATGTTGCCTTTCTAGAAGCCTCTTACTCCTTTTGCCCTCCCTCTGGCTTCATTTTTTTTTTTTTTTTGGAGATTTTTCGCAGTTCTAGTGACTCGCTTTTTATTACAGTAGGCTGACAGGATAGGGGTTGGAAGAGGGGGAGAGACATGCGGCAAAGGACCGCGGGTCGGAGTCGATCCCGGGTCGACCGCGTCGAGGACTAAGGCCTCTGTATATGGGTCGCGCTACCCGCTGCGCCACCAGCGCGCCCCGACTTCATTTTTAAACTTGTCACTGATACTGAAAATAGCTCACAGTCTCCCTCACAGCTTAACTACAGAATATTGTTTTCAGCATGGCCTCTTAGCTTCTCAGCCCTGTATGTTGCATTCACTGTTCAGAAAAAAGATTGGATTTTAAAGGAGCAATAAGCGAAAAATGTATCACTTTAGCTAGAAATAACAAAAAATATATAGTTTTGTGAAGAACTAAAGGTAATATTTCAGATGGACTATGGTATGACGTCACACCGCATCTCTCTATGTTGTTCTCCAGTCTGTTGTTTACATAGCCAGGCCAGCCTCACATGCATGTACGTGCATGTGAACAGCAGCATTCAGGGCTTAGCCCCTCCCTGCCCTAAATTGCCACCATCAGAGCAGCGCAGTGTTGGGGCAACATGACTGAGAGCACCCTCAGCAGATCACGATGTTCTCTTGCTAACAGCCTTGTAAAGTTATGAATTGCTTACTTCTTCACTAGACATGTTCCTCTGAAAGGTGATGCTGTTTTGCTGTGTTTTGATCCTTTACAAATATGCGCAGAGGAGGAGACACGTGAGATGCAAAAAGGAAGGGCGGGGTGTCAGCTAGAGTGAAGTTAAAGGCAAGCTGCGCCTCTAACTTTGCCTCACACATCTTGTTTTGGTCTCCAGACAGTGCTCATGCGCCACCTAGTGGTGAAATATCGTTTATCGATCCTTGAGGTATCGAAGGGGCAATCTCCACTTCTGGCCTGTCAGGTGTAAAATGGAATGATTACCCATCAACAAACAACTTCTTAATGGGTCTCTACTGCGACTATCTGCATGCAAAAAAAGTCAAAGTTGTTATGTTGTAATTCAAACTAGTTGAAGGAAAGCAGTTAATAGTAATAAATACAGTAATCTTTGCTGATCTGTTTTTTTTTTCTCAGTTTGGAGCTTAGAGTGCCTTTCTTGGACCACAGATTCACAGCGTACTACCTCTCCCTTCCTGAGGAAATGAGAACTCCCAAGGTTAGTTCCTTAAATTCTCCTTTTCGTCGTTTTTGGGGCACTCTGTTATATTAACAACGATGTTTGAACTGTGCACACAGGATGGAGTGGAGAAACATCTTCTCAGGGACTCTTTCAAAGGCCTAGACTTGATTCCTGATGAGATCCTGTGGAGACGGAAGGAAGCCTTCAGTGACGGCATAATGTCTGAGAAGAAGTCCTGGTACACCTGCCTCCAGGAGCATCTGGACTCTGTGGTAAGTGTTACTCTGGCAACATGAACAGTAAACCAGGGAAGGTTGATAAAAAGCACGTGTTCCACTAGAACAAGTTCATATTGTAGATGGAAAAAAGGGAGTTGTCAGAACCACCTTAGAGCCAGTTTGGTTCTCAGATCAGTTTCAGTCTCTGTAAAGTTTCTGTGGTGGAGGAGCATCATACATGCTGAGACTTTGTAGCTTTGTAGCTGTTATTAAACCTTTACTTAAGAAACCTTCTCTTGATCAAGATGAGTTAGTAAATTACAGACCTATATCTAATCTTCTTTTCTTATCTAAAATTCTTGAGAAAGTAGTTGCTAATCAACTTTGTGAACATTTACAAAGTAATGACCTACTTGAGGAGTTTCAGTCAGGCTTCAGAGCTCATCATAGCACTGAAACAGCTCTGGTGAAGGTCACTAATGATATTCTCATGGCCTCAGATAATGGACTTGTGTCTATACTTGTCCTGTTAGATCTCAGTGCTGCGTTTGATACAGTTGATCACAATATTCTCCTACAAAGACTTGAACATACTGTAGGGATTAAGGGGAAAGCATTAGGCTGGTTTAAATCTTATCTGTCAGACAGATTCCAATTTGTTCATGTTAATAATAAATCTTCCTCAAACTCTAGGGTCATTTGTGGAGTACCACAGGGTTCAGTCCTTGGACCAATTCTCTTTACTATATATATGCTTCCGATAGGCAAAATTATCAGACAGCATGGGATTAATTTCCACTGTTATGCTGATGATACTCAGCTATATTTATCCATAAATCCTGATGAATCCAATCAATTACTTCGACTGCAGTCATGTCTTGATGACATCAAAAGCTGGATGACTTTAAATTTCCTGCATCTAAATTCTGACAAGACCGAAGTTGTAATCTTTGGGCCAGAGTCTTCAAAAAATAAACTTCTTAATCAATCACTTAATCTGGGTGGCATTAAACTGGCCTCTGGTAATAAAGTAAAAAATCTTGGTGTTATTTTTGACCAAGACATGTCATTTAAATCCCATATTAAACAGGTTTCCAGAGTTTCCTTTTTTCACCTCCGGAATATCGCCAAAATTAGAAACATTCTGTCCAGGAGTGATGCTGAAAAACTGGTCCATGCATTTGTTACTTCAAGGCTGGACTATTGTAATTCTTTACTATCAGGAATTCCACAAAATGCAGTTCAAAGCCTTCAGCTGATCCAAAATGCTGCAGCAAGAGTTCTGATGAAAATCAACAAGAGGGATCATATTTCTCCAATTTTAGCTTCCCTTCATTGGCTTCCTGTTAAATCAAGAATAGAATTTAAAATTCTTCTTCTAACGTATAAAGCCCTTCATAATCAAACTCCATCATATATCAGAGCTCTGATTACCCCATATGTTCCTAACAGAGCACTTCGCTCTCAGACCGCAGGTCTGCTGGTGGTTCCTAGAGTCTCTAAAAGTAGAATGGGAGGCAGATCCTTTAGCTATCAGGCTCCTCTCCTGTGGAACCAACTCCCAGTTTTGGTCCGTGAGGCAGACACCCTGTCTACTTTTAAGACTTGGCTTAAAACTTTTCTTTTTGACAAAAATTATAACTAGTGACTCATGTTACTCTCAGCTACCTTTATAGTTTTACTGCTATAGGCTTAGGTTACTGGAGTATATCAGGATCTAATTTTCTCACTATATTGAGTTCTACTGTTCTTCAATTATGCATTATGTGTTGTCATTTCTGCTTTAACTTTCTGTTCTCTCTCTTTTCTCTTCATAGTAGGTACACCTGGTCTGGCGTTCTGTTAACTGTGACATCATCCAGAGAAGACGGCTCACCCGCTACTACCATCTAATGTAGAACAGATTACTAGATCAATGTGTGCTTCTGTGCTTTTTTGTTTCTCTTGTTGTGTCTCTGTTCTGTCTTCTGTAACCCCAGTCGGTCGAGGCAGATGACCGTTCATACTGAGCCCGGTTCTGCCGGAGGTTTTTTTTTCCCCGTTAATGGGTGGTTTTTCTTCCCACTGTCGCTTCATGCTTGCTCAGTATGAGGGATTGCTGCAAAGCCATGTACAATGCAGATGACTCTTCCTGTGGCTCTACGCTTCCCCAGGAGTGAATGCTGCTTGTTGGGACTTTGATGCAATCAACTGGTTTCCTTATATAGGACATTTTTGACCAATCTGTATAATCTGACCCAATCTGTATAATATGATTGAACTTGACTTTGTAAAGTGCCTTGAGATGACATGTTTCATGATTTGGCGCTATATAAATAAAATTGAATTGAATTGAATTGAACTTTATGGATTTAAATCCAGTCTAACTTGGGGAATGTTTGATTTTTCTTCAAGCATGAAACAAACATTTTGTTCCAAGTGCATGCTGGTGAAGAACCAGTTCTAATATTGGCTTCAGTTTAACCCTGCAGTAGTTGTATGTTCTGAGCTGAGCGCTTCCAGCATCAGCTGGCATACATTTATTCTATAAAAATGACTCTAGTTGGTAATATGCTGTTTCAGTTCGTCAGTTAGATAACAGCAAGCGTTTCAAATACAGTTTGTCAGCACTGGTGTGGCTTTTTTCGGACGTGCTCAGGAGTAGTTTATATGATGGGAATTTGTGCCCATACTCATGGAGAAGACCATCAGTCAAGTGAAAAAAGGCTGTGGGAAAACTGGGCGACAGGAAGTAGTGTTTATGACCCTGCTGGTGTGAACATCATCTCCCAGTGACTGGTGCTTAGAAACACAGCCTAGGTTTTCTCTGCGCGAAGTCTAACCTGTCCTGTGTGGTCCCCCAGGTGAACAATGACCAGATGGAGAAGGCTACCAAGACTTTCCCCCACAACCCGCCCAGAACCAAGGAGGCATACTACTACAGACAGGTGTTTGAGAAGTTTTATCCTGGCCGGGCCAAGTGGCTGTCCCATTACTGGATGCCTCGTTGGATCAGCGCCACTGACCCATCAGCGCGGACCCTGTCCATCTACAAACCGGACAAAGACCAGTGATAGGCTGGAGCTTTTGTGTGTTTGTGATTTCTCTGTTTGTCTCTGCTGTAGGTTTGAAATTGTTTGCAGCTACTGAAAGTGGGCTGGTTGTCTGTGAAGATGTGGGCTTGTCATGGGCTGCCACAGGTTTGCTGGAGACTGAGCCGGACTTTAAGACTCTGTTCATTCATTATCGAATGGTAGATGTCTTTTCCTTTAGTCCACAGGTAGACAAATACCATCATGCCCCTGCAACTTATTTTTTTACAACTTGTTGCTAGATCTTTTAGAGAAACTTGGTGAGGATCTCCTTTAGTCCATTAAAACTTAAAAACATCTACCTTGGTGTGATGATCCTGGCAGTCCTGCAGCGTTAGGTTTCTCAGATGTTCATCCCACAGGAAGTCAAACCTGACAGCTTGCCTAATGCTTCTGCATCCTGGAAACTAAATAAAAGCAACAACCATGAACAACCTAATGGTGTGAGACTTTGTTTCTGTTTGAATAATGTTCTAAAGAGTAGCTTTATTTACAGAGGATTTCTCTAAAAGGTTGCGTCAAAAGCTTAGTGGAAATGGTATTAATAAAACACAAACGTGAACTATTACTTGAAATACACATTTCGAGAATAGCTGAATGCAGTGTATGATAAAATAAAACTGATGGGAGGTGGGTTTAACAGAATGTCAAAAAGAAGTGAAAGTTGCTTTAAAGTTAGATGCAGTTTGCTAAATGTGTTAAGGTTTCCTAATGGAAAATACAAAATAAACAACAACTAAAAAAACTCCTGTACATTAATACACAGGAGTGCTAGTGTTGCTGTTATCTGGTCTGAATAAGTCGAGGGAAACTTCTGGAGTCAATGTATGATAAAGAACAGTCCTCAAGAATTCAAGGAAAAATGGGCCTCAGAAAAATGTTTTAATTTCAATGTTATATGTTTTAAAAGAGTTGGAACACGATGCATCACAGAACCAGTTTAACCCTAAACCAGATTAGTGACTTCTGTCTCTCTGACACATATTTCAAGTACAGAGATAACTTTTACAGACATAAACATGGGTGTGCCGTGGGCTTCTCAGTGTCACCCATCGTGGCCAATTTGTACATGGAGGTGAAGAGCAGAGCGCTCGGCTCTGCTCTTCACCTCCATGCAGTGTTCCAAGGGAACACCACCAATTCACTGATTTAGGTATGTGGATGACACTTGGGTCAAAATCCAAACCCAAGGAGTGAAGCACTTTTCCAACCACATCATCAACTCAGTGGACAGCAACATAAGGTTTACCAGAGAGGATGCCAAGAACATGTTGCCTTTTCTGGACTGTGTGGTACACATTGAGGATGATGGCAATCTCAAAACTAAGGAAGCCTACACACAGTCCAATACCTGCATTTTGATTCACATCACCCACTGGAGCACAAACTCTCGGTTATCAGAACTTATTGGGCTGACAACATTCTCTGCCACAGACGAGAAACAAAAAGAACACAAGCGCATCACAGGGAATCGCTGCAAGCTTGTGGTTACCCAGAATGAGCCTTTGTCAAATCAGCCAAATAAGCTGGCAGAAAAAACAAACAGAGACAAAAACATTGTCATTCAATATGTGTAAAGACTTCCAGTAAATTTCAAACCTAATAACATTCTCAGACAAAAACTGGTTCATTCCAAAGACAGAACACCCTAACCACAAACCACAGCTGAGTGCGGTTGTGTATGCGATCCAATGCAGCGAGGACTGCTCAGACTCCTACATTGGAGAAACTAAACAGCTACATATGTATGGCACAGCACAGGAGGGCCAGCTCTTAGGAGGATGGGCCTCCATGTCTTTAAAAACAGCAGTGCACCAACAGCCGGCTGCTCAAGTGCGAGCCACCAGAATTGACAAAGACTCCTGAATAGGTGTTGAAACGTTTTCAGAAAGAACTGAGCGAAAGTCTGGTTATCTCTGATTTAAGCCTTTATGTTGTTTTAAAGGAACTGGTACGCCAAGAATGAGCACCAGGGGGCACAAGTGTCCCTTTTAAGTGTTGAACCAGAGTATCTGGCTGCCAGTGTACTGTGAGGGATGATGTGTTTTTGGGTGCTGTTGCTGTAATTGAATCAGTTTTAGTTATAGTAAAAAGTACACCCCCTTGAAATTCTAGGGTTATAAGGTGTTTATTATATATATATATATATATATATATATATATATATATATATATATATATATATATATATATATATATATATATATATTACTGTGACTACATAAACCCTTGGTTGGTCTGTGTACATTATTTCTAAATTAGACTTGAATTGGCACATGTTGGAGGTATCAGTCCTGGGGCTGAACTCTTCAATAAAATTTAGTTTACTTTATAATAAAATGTATTTACCCTTTTCCTATGCAAACCCTGCTTAACTTCTAGGAGTATTTGGTTGTTGGTAATAGTCCTGCTTTATAGTACTAAAGACTTACTAAAGAAGTCCAAAGACGAGGACTGGTTCATTTTCAACATGTTTATACAAAGCCTGTTGATAGAATTATTCTAACTGTTTTCTACATATTTTATGTTATTTCTATGTTCATTGCATTCATCATATATATTTATTCTTTCTTACTAAGAAGTTTTAAGGTTTTAGATCTCTCTCTTATCGTTGCAGAAGGCCTGCAGAAAGCAGAGAAATATGTTGTGACTATAATAAGTGTTTTTATGAACTCTTTTCAGCCATCTGGACTGCTTATGCATACTGTACTGTGTGAACTGCTTGGTTTTATCTCGAAGGTCACAGTTGTTTTGCTTATCCCTACCCCTCAGCTTGACAATGGAACCAGGGATTCCTTTTCCTATTAAATAGGGAGGAGGCGACGGATTTGCTTCAGATCGAATTTGGAGATCTGTATTAAGCATCTTCGTTCGATCTCCTTGCAAGATTTATGAAAATTAACTCTTCTGTTGTCTCTCCTCCTTGTGTTTGTTTAATGAATGTTTCAGGTGTTTGAACCTGACACCTGTGTTGCCCAGATTTTAGGAGCTACAGCAGTTCAGATTGCTTGACAGATTCCTGCTTGTTCTGATTAAAAAATAAATAATCCAGGGGTGTGTGGAAGTGCTGAAAGGCCCATGTACCACAGGGCCTCAGTCCTCAACATGGCTGTCTGGGTTAAACTCCTTGCCTGTGGACATTTGCTTCATATCTCCCCCCTCTTTCTCAACTCCATTTCTCCATTTTCAGTCCACTTTTAAATAATAGCCACTAGTGGTACAACAACACAAACAACAACAAAAAACATTCCAGGACATGCAGGGAATGTCTGCAAAAGGGTCACAAGGGGGCATATGAGCGTTTGAAAAAGATTGTGAAAAAAAATCAGAGATCTGATCTAATGAATCACAGTCCATTTGAGATATAGTCGGCTTCGAGTTCTGGAGGATCAACTTATCTATTGGCGCGCTCACCTAACACCACCAATGTCGGTGATCGTTCCTTGCTAGTTTCCTCTTGCTGGTTGCGCTCTTCTAGTGTTTACGCATCCAGTTAGCTTCGGTGTTAACCATTCATTGTCGCTCCTCTGCTATCACTTTGAAAATGGCCAAGCGTCCAGTTTATCAGAAGAAGAGGAAAGCCTCAGAAGAAAGAAATAAGATCAGAGTGTATCTGGGAGATTTGGAAGAGGAATTGAGCATTTCTTGCCCACATCTCTGGGAAAATCATCCACTCTACCTTTAAATTAGGAAAACATTGTTTTAAAACGACCTGTGGTGCCAATTGAAAGATCTGTCAGTAAATCTTGTTACATACGGCTAAAAGGCTACCTGAACTATGTGAGAGATATGTCCACTACCAACACTCAGACTGAAATGCTGTGTAAGCAGAACTGCAGGCCAGCTGTGGTTCCTGAACTTGCTGGCAGAATGGAAACGATCTTGGAGAAAGCTGGAAGCCGGACCCTGGCAGAATGACCACAATTTTGGCTGTTCAGAATGGCCATTGAGATGTACCAGTAAGACTTTAAGGCAGACAAAAAAACAAGAGTCTGCCTCTCCAAAATAAACAAACACAAATACAATAAAAAACAAAATAAGGAAAGTGCTAAACATAAAAACACAGTAAGGGAATTACTCAACTTATTTCCATATTTCTTGGGCTTGTAAAAAAGTTTGTTAATGTAGAAACACAAGAGGAAAACAGGATGTAGCCAAAAGTTATTAAAATATTATCCTTCGAACACAAGTCGTTGTAATTGATAAAGCAGAGTAATTATTTTTACACATATAGTGTAACATTTAATGCTCTGTGTCCCCTGAACACATCCTAAATCCACTCATAATATTCGTCAAGTCTGGGATGGGATGGTACCATGTAGCGAGTGTTTGCTAACCTGTAATCATGCTTCTTGATCTATTACTTGCCTGGCTCACTGGAATCACGCAAAAAAACCCCCAAAAAAACAACAGCCGTAAAAACTTATCTGGCTAATTTTGTGCACAGGCTGCATCCTGCACACATTTTCTCTACTCAACTCCTTTCTTTCCAGCATCTTTTCTACTTTAAGTTGCTCCAGTTTCTTACTTGTCTTTTTTAATAACAAGGGGCCAGTTGTATCTCGCATTATATCAGATTGACTCAGTGTGATGTAGCCTACTGTGCCACCTACGGCCTTGCGCCTGTGCATCACCATGGCTGCGTTTTATTATTGGGTAGAAAGAAGAACAAGAAGAAAAAAAAACAGTTCGACCAGCGACTGGTTTGGTCTGAAACAGACTGGCCGGTTGGTAAATCCTCACGAACCTCCCTGGCCCGCCTTGGTGGGACTGACTTTAGCCACTGCTCAAAGTTGGTACTACTGGAAAAGCGGCATTAATTCCGTTAGACAATTACACTGTAGAGTGAATCCATCGCAGTCTCGTTGCCAGCAGTCCATTTGAGAGACCCAGAGGTGAACTGCTCCTCCTCATGGCCTTTCCTCGCTTCATTTAAGTTTCCTCTAGCCCGTAAGCCTCTGTGCAGTGCGGGGCTGCAGCATGGGGCGTCGATTGGAAAGGCTGGAAAAAATTACTTTACATCAGAAATACCCAAGAATCTACTTAGCTAATTTCTTTATTACTGATAGAAACAATTAAGTCTTTCAGTATGTTTGTTAATGTATGAAAGAAGTCTAGTCAAGGATTTACTTACCTTATTCCTTTGTTTTTCCTATGTCTGTAATGTTCTTCTGTTAATGTACAGCACTTTCAATCACCACTGAAAAGTGCTATATAAATAAACTTGTCTTGCCATTACTATAATCCTTCTGCTTTAAATCCCCCCATCACACCTCAGCACTGTCTCATTGTCCTTGTACTTGTCCTGTCCCACCCTCATTCTTTCTGCCACCCTGCCTGGCTTATACAGTACCACATGCTTACTTTTTACACACAGCAATAGGTTTCCATTGGTTTTACAAACACAGTGCATCTCCCTCTGACCTTCTTTTTACATCTCCATGCTCTGAAAGCAAACGTCTCATCTGGATTGCTCACTCTGCAGTTACCACAACTCATCACATCCTCCTTGCTGTTACACGTATTCTCCATCGCTCAGAAACGCTGTCAAGCAATGTGTTAAACATTCTGGTGGAAAAGTTCACTGCCCTCTGCACACGTCTCCAGACATCAAGACTTACTGCCTTTGCATCCTTCATATCAAAACACTATCTTCTCTCATTTTCTTCATCCATTTTCTGCTTTTATCTTCTCTCTTTATGGCATTTCAGGCCCCACTATTCAGATATCCGGCCTGCCCAACTTTCACTCCTCCAGGCACCGTTACTACCCCACTGTAAATTTCGTTGCAGCTATGTGATGTATTGGCACAAGACAACCAGCAGAGGGTGCTGTAGGCTATTAAATGGGACTTTTGGAGGCAGTAAGGCGTGCCAAAGTAGTGCCAAAATGCTCATCAGAACTTGGCTTAACAGTAACATAAAACAAAATGAATGCCTATGAAATGAATGACTTTACAGGAGATTTTATTCCTCTGGTAAACAAAGACTGCAGATGTATTAGACCTAAACAGGCCATTACAGCCAGAAGGATTCCTCACTAATGAGCCTGAAAAGTTGCTGCTAATCAACCCGTTCAATGGATTTTCATCACTCAGAGGGAGAAAATCCTATATTTTACTTTACTCCTTTGAAATGCTCCTGACTTCTTCTTTTGTTATGAATGAGGAAAAAAAGGTGCTCACAACAACAGCTGTGACTCAGTTGCACTGCTGAAGCGTTACAGGCATTCAAAACATCAAATCAGATCAATTAAAAGAACATTGGAACATATCGCATAGAAAGGACCCCCAGATTTCTCCAGATATGGAGGCACTTTGTGTGGATGAATAGGCCAATATCCCAGCTGAGCCAAAAATACAAAATTAAATAAAAAATTTTTGTTACTAGCCTCTAGAGGAGCTGTATTGAAGCAACAAAACCATTAGCAGGGAGCTATAGAAAGATCTGGAAATCAGCAGGTACAGTTGTTTTATATTCAAAGGTTTGAAGTTAAATACTATTGCTTTTCTTTCCCATACATGCTCTTATAATTGCCCGGGGTGTAAAATGAGTTTTGCTGCAGTTGCCCCAAAAGGCTGGATTGGTCAGTTCATGAGAGAGTGATTCAGGCTGAATCCTCTGGGCGTGAACATGGGTGTGACGTGCTGCCACTTTGTTGAGTCTCTTCTGTAATCGATGCATTAGCGAGAGAACACGGGCTAACTTCAATATTTATAATTTTCCTACTTTAGAAGACATTATGCCTCTAAAAAGACCTGTGCAGCCGCAGCAGCAGATGCTTTTCCTAGTATCCCATGCAATCGCACACCACAGGTGTCATTTCATCTTGTCGCCAGAGGGGGCAGATGTCTGCAAAAATTCCTGAAATTTACACTACGCTCCTTTAAATCATCAAGTATTTCTATTAAGTATTCAATGGAATCTCAATGCGCACAGTACGTATTCCATGTGTTAAATGTTATTGCACATGATCTATGGATTTATTGGGTTTGATTTCTTAATGTATGTGAATAATTTTCATTGTTACCAACATCTAGTGTGACCTCCATGTCAATAACCTCATAAGAAACATATTTACTGAGAAAAATGTTCACATATTGAATGTTCCCGGCTGGATAAGAACAATTTCTCAGGAAAAAAAAATACATAGTTTGCCAGACGATCTGTGACATACCTACCAGGTATTCCCTGACCTGATCATATTCAGTTTCTGTTTAGACTACAGGATTTATCAACCAGGGTGACAGTTTGAAGGGACAAACATACCAGTAGGTGGCGCTAATAGAAGATATTCTCAAACTTTAAACAGGCCAAATCCCTGTACCACACCCCTATAAAATGAGATTGATGTTGTTGAAAACACTAACTTTCCATGAATGTGATTTGTATAGTGTTGACTATATTTCATGTGTTTAGAACATTTATTCGGATCTGTGGCTACAGATCCAACCCATCCAGCAATGCACTGTTTGTCCTACTTTCATCAGGTGACAATGATTCAGGAACATTACATCATTACATTCAAATCTAATAGAAAACATACAAACATAAAAACAGCTTCCTTCCCAAAGCTGTGAGGGCTATCGCCCCGGGCTGAGTATCAAACCACCAGCCCAGTTCATGTTCTGTTACATGTTTACACGCATGCTGCTGGTTCCACAGGTTCTTGATCCGATGAGAATCATTTACACTGCCTCTAACATTCTAATGTCAATTTGCATACTTGAGCTTCTCAGGGAAGATCTGTTTGGACATCCATGCAAATTGCACAGTTCTGTAACTTAAATTGAATTGCACAGTATTTTCCATCATCCTGTAAACTGACTCCAACCAAACATTTTGTGTTGAGCATCAATTAATTTCAACATTTCAATTTTAATAATGACTGTTTGCACACTTTTTAACTTCTCAGTGAGCGTTTGTCTGATACGCTCATGCAACTGGAAAGTAGTCCACATCGTCTGTAAAGGGACTGATATGTCTTTTGACTGAAACATTTTATCGAATGCTGAGGACTGTTTGCGCGCTTTAAGCTCCTCAGGAAGTGTTGTTGGTGCAATCAGAAAAAAGAGAAAACTTTGTCTTGCTGTGTCTGCGTGTTATGTGTAATCTGTGTGTCTATTCTGAGCCGGTGTGTCAACACAATGTCATTATGGTAACATGCATAAAATAAAAATATGAATTTATGATAAATAAATGTATTCTGTTTATTCAGAACTGGCAGTTTTTCTTTATTAAGCCCGAACTAAACTACTTTATTTCAGAAATAACTGACACTTAGTCATTTAGGAGCTATTTTGCCTTTTTCCCCAGTATATGAATTGTTTGCTTAATTTTTAAATAAGGCCCTTCTTTGTGTGCTGAATGTTCCTTTTAAATATCAGCATATCTCTGATTTTGCTTTCCTCTTTTTATCACTGTGATTGTAATAATTATAGACTGTAATAATTATGATAGTTTAATTCATATGATGCCCGCTGTTTTGCGTTTATGCTGATAGCTATAGTTACATAAAAGTCTCACAGCTGTTGCCTTGTCATAGCCTCTTTCCCATTGGCTGTCAGCAAAACACAATCGCCGTTTGGTCGTGATCAGTTCTCACCAAACCACTGGGTCCAGATGAGGCTTTTCCTGACTAGGAATTGGGGTCGGTGTGTCCATAAATTGCTTCTTGTTTCTACCCTTTACTAATTTGGAACTGAAACTCTGTAATGTGTTTCTGAGGTTGCAACACAAAATCTTTATGTAATATCGTAAAATGAATAAAAAAAATAATAAAATTTTATTACAGGGCCTGAAAGTTTTGACAGGTTTTCTTCAGCATTAACTTTATGGTAAAATATTAATAAACTCAGTTTGTGTGTGCATCATTTTTATGTTTACAGTCATGTGCTTTCCTATGTTAAGTATTTTTACCTTTATCTCTCAAGATGTTTCACATTCACAGTCAATAAATAAGGGATTTTTGGCTTTAATTTGAGCAGTACCTCTGATTGCAACCAGAGTCTGCCCTCCCCACACCCCCCCACCCCCCCACCACCACCACCCAGTTATAAAAATCACACACCTTGAAAGCTGAAGCTCAACAATTACAGAAAATAATTTTAATATCTGTAACTCACATTTATCCTGTCCTTTCGCACCATGTGTGCAGGTGGGGAACATGACAGCAAATAGAAGAACTTGTGTGAGATGTGTTTCTAGAGCAAGCAATTGCAAATAAACAACAACTACGAGGCACAATGCAGAGGAGTTGGCAGTGCAATTTTCAGTGGACCCCGGGGGAATAGCTTTGCTTGGATGGTCCACTACAACATATAACGTTAGTGGCAAGGCAGATGGAGGTAAACTCTCTCAGAGACCACTTAAAACATCAATAATGACAGCTTTTCCCCCTCCTTATGTCCACCAGCATACCTTCTGCTGGGACAGATGAAACTGGCACAGGCAGAGCACTGCTACGTCACGACAACGTGGAAACAATCATTTTATTTGACTAACAACTATACACATTCTGAAGAAAACAAAACCAGCATCGGGTACACTTCTGGCAGGGCGAGGAATGACGAGATGAGACACAGGCAGGAGACGGCTGCTTAGTGCCGCTGGTCGTTCATCTGTATTGTGCTCCATTCGTAGGACTCTGCAGCAGGAGGAGGAGCGCGTTTAGAACACATACGTAAAGAGCGTACACTTTAAAGATGAGCAGAGGTTGCGAGAGCGTAGCTGACCTGGTTCTTCTTGGCTTCTTTTTCCCATCAGGCCGACAAACGAGTTGATTTTATGTCCTATGGATGAAAAGAATTTAAATGTAGATTATTTGAGCCCGTTAGTTTTAGAATACTGAGACTAAAGGCTTGGATTGAACTCAGCATGTCTCAGATGGTAGGTTTTTCTCATGTCTTTCAGCGTGTATGACCATGTGTCTGTAGTGGCTCTGAACTGTTTTTGGTGTGTGCTGTCTTCGGAATAAGGACAATCAGCAAAATCAAATGTCACATAAACTTGTGCTTGGTTATTTCTTAAATCCTAATTTGTAACTGCAGGATGCAAAAAAAAGCATTTTTTACACCAAATTCTAACAGGATAACATCTCTGTAGTGTAAAATATGTCTGTATTACACTAGTTTAGTATGATGGACGGTTGTGGCGTAGCCTGACTGTGGGCTGTAACATGATCAGCTTCCAGGAAATACTTTATCCTCCTAAATAAAAATCCATAATTGCATTACGTTGATGACGTGACTCTAAAACGGACACATCATTCAGAAGTCAAGAAATAAGTAAAAAGCTGCGGTGCCTCATGTGGAGGACAACCCAGCCCCAACGTCCTTGGGGAGATTGATCTCGGCGGTTTGCCTCACCGTAATGATGACTGACATGGTCACGTCGACGTAAGTGGAATAAATTAGACGTAAACTCACTTCTGCTCGCTCTGGTGCATCAGTGAGTGGGGTGAGTCATTGAGAAAAAAGGGACCCACCCACCCACACTCCAGTTTAATTCTGTACTTTTATCTCTTCTGTTTTTTTTCCACAGGCGTCCGCTCTGGACCACCCTCCTGACTGGCCAATTAATGTCTTCAAAACAGCTGTCATGTAGTATTCAGAGAAGAACCCTTCTGTAGCTCTATCTGCGGCGGCTGTCAGTTAATTAAACCCTGAAATTGTTTGCGCCCACTCCGTCTTAACCACAGCAATAAAAACGCAGTTCAATTAGTAATGCTGTGCGTGAAATTATGAGAGAAACTCCTTTTACTCCCGCTGTGCAAACCTGAGTAGGTGATCCTCTGCAGCTTAGGAGAAAGTGTGTTGTTTTCCCTGGTCCATTTAACACTATGGAAATAAGCTACCTCCACATTACCGCTAAAACCAGTCAGAAAGAGGATTAAACATAATAAAAGTCTCATTTTTCACTTTTATGAGCCTGTGTTTATATGTTGTGATGTTGGTGTTTTTTGGAGCTTCCAACAACGACAGCAGAGATCGCTGATGTGTTCGCATCTATCTTGATCACCTCACCGTTTACAGGCAGGATCAAAAGAAACAAGTTCACTATTACAGTAGCAACGTGATCATTACAATGTTATTACATGAAAAGGACTGCAAAAAGTCCCAACAAGTGTAACTTACTTTTTCGGGTGATCTGTGCATTTGCTGTGGAACGACAACGTGAAAGACAGAGTAAGAAAAGAATGATTCAGATTAGGACATGGAGCGTGTGGCTGATGAAAGGAAGTGTGCCGCAGAAGGACCAGTTCTCACCCATAGAACGCTTGCCCATCAGACCAATGAACTGGTGCGGCCGCGGCTTTCTCGTCATCCTCAGGAGGATTTCTCTGAATGGGTCATTGGAGAGCCAGTCATCCTGAGAAGATGGGGGGAAAAAACCTCCTGGTAAATAATCGGGTCCATTGATATTAATTGGTTCCAAAAAGTGACATGCCAGTAAATCGCCTTGACTATGAATGTGTAACTACAATTATTCTAAAAGATATGTGAGATTAAGGATGTCTTCATCCACTCTTTGCAGATTAGAAACCGTAACCCTCAGAAGTTGTCTCTATTTTTGTCTCAAGATCTATTTCTCTAATATACATTAGTCTGGCTCAGATCTGGACCTAGGGGCCACTAATGGCTCGTACACTAAGTTGTAATGATTTATCGTGCGCTCATTCATCTGCAAAATGGCCCCAGCCTGCAGTTAAAGCAGGGGGAATAGAGGCTTGGCACATCTCCAAATCACAATGTCAAACTCAGGACATGCCTTTCTGATAATGAAGCTGGTTCAAGTTTCATCTTTTAACGTGAGCATCTGGAATTTATCTCCTTTACAAGTTTGGATGGTTGCCCTCCATTGCAAAGGAACAATTTGAATTAAACAGAACAGGCTGATTTCATTTTATTTTGAGGACCACTGCGTCTTCAAAAATATATATTTTTTAATTATCTGGCAAGGTGCGTGTTTCAAAAACAGACCTGACTAGGAAATAAAACATATGTATTAGTATTCGAATTTTTTCCTTGCAGAATAGTTTTATTTCAAGACATCAGTTTATTCCTATATAGCTGTTAAAATAAGTATGGTGATATAAGGCCAATTTAACTGTGCTGTGTTTTACTAATACAAAAAAAGCTAAAAACATCAAGAATAATTCAGAAGGAAAACAGAGATCTGATATTCTAAAGTTGATTGCCAACAACGTAAAACAAATGTAAGACTGTTATTAGAAGTACCTATTTTGCAATATATGGCATAAAATTAAAATATTATCAGGCTGATTTGACCTCGTTATTCACGTTAGGGAGATAAATTGAAACCTTCAACAGAACCGAGAATAAAAGCCTGTAATCCAGGAACAAGCTGAATTATACATGGGGCTAATTAACAGAACCAAAGCCTGGTTGGTGCTACCTGAATCTGATTGCTGCTCGTCCAGTAGTCAGCTCCTTCTGCTGCCTCTCCATCTTCGCAAAAAACTTGAGCAACGGCAATAAGCGCCATCAAAAGTGGCAAAAACAAAAGCTTCATGATGCCGACGCTGTTTTTCTTTGTTTTAAATTTCTTTTCTTGTTTCCAGTCACGGCAAGTTTAAGGAAAAGCAGTCAGGAAGTATACCGCTAAGTGAAATGTGACTATAACAGACACTTGCTGCGCGCGCTGCTCTTCTCAGCTCAAAAAGCGTTCAGTCCATAGCGCGTGCATGTGTGAGTGCGTCAGAACGTTGGGCTCCCGATCCTGTTTCCCCAAAGCTCTCCGCGCGCTCAGCTTCTGCACCAACTTCTTGTCTCGTGCGCCCTCCTGTCAAGACAGCCTCGCGGGCGCCCCTTTATAGCAGCTCGAGCTGCGTTGCTTAGTAACGCTGTTTTAGTAGTGTGATTACTCGCTGAGGAGTTTATGTTGCGTATCGCGCAGTTCCTCGGTGTTCTCAAAGTACCTTCGGATGTCACGAGCTCCTATATCACAAGTATACCGACTGATTATGTAGCAAGATTGAATTCTGCTACTTTCAGCGGTCTGTAGGTCTGTGTCATGGTTTCTGAGCACTTTTACTGCTACCGTTCAGAAGGAGAAGCTTGGTGTCCCTCCTAGTCAACACCTTTTCTCAGTTCTTCAAACATTTCTGAGCTAATTTAGTCAGCAGGTAACTCTCAGGCTGCTGCTGAACCACCAAGGTTACAGATGGAGGGAGGCCTGTGGACATGGGGGACGTACTTTTCAGTAAGATCTTTTAGTTCATAAGGGTCTAGTCATATATTTTTTGCATAATGTACATGTTTTAAATGTTGTAAATTATGTTTTATTATGTGCTACTGTAACAAACTAATTCCAAACTAATTCCAATAAGGTATCTATTGAATCTAGCTTTTCTAATGTTTGCCGTATCAAATGAAATTGTGATTTGCAAACTCATGTTTGTCAAACTTCCTAAATATGTTGTTATGAATACTGAAAAGCAAGGTGCCCTCTCCTTAACGTAACGGCCACGTAAGCACTGAATGACGCACAAAACTTGATACGATTCAGTTAAGCCCGAAAGCAGTGTTCAATAAAAGTACATTGTGAGCTCTGCTAGAAAAAAGGTTTTTAGTCCTTGAAGTTCCAGTGAGATGTTTAAATACAGTTATCATCATGACCGACAAATTGTTTTGGCGCTTTTATTTATTTATTTTCACCCTTCTTTTCACGGTATGACAACAAACAACTGCAAATATTTGGAAAACCAAGATATAAGATCCCAGGTTTGAATTTATGTTTCATAAATTGCTCATACCGACTCAAACGCAGGATCAAACAAGTTTGTTTTTTATGCCAACAGTCTGATTAAAAGAAATGTAACTGAAGCATTTGTTATACTTTATTGTAAAAATAAAAAGCTTAGGAACTTGTAATCCATGATTTTCTGTGTCTTTGGGGAATAAATATAATATAATAAATAACAAAAATAAATATTGATGGATGAACTGTGGCTGATTTATTTTAGCTACTGGCCACAGGAATGGTAATGGAGGCATAAATAGAGAACTTTAGCGAAGAGTAGCTCAGTAATGTAAAATAAAATCTACATTCATTTCAAACTCAGATGTTTGTTAACCTTATTACTATAGCCTTATAGTTGTCCAAACTTTTTGCCATGGAAATCAATTCAAGTATGCCTGGGTCACAGTTTGTCATATTTTAGTAAATAAAGCAAAAAAAAAGAAAAAAAAGAAAAAAAAAGTTTAAATGTAACAAAGTAGTTAGACTTCTCTCTTCTGTCACCGTGATAATACAAAAATAGATAATTACGGAGCTAGCTTTTTGTTCATGACATTATCGTTCACGTTAAGTTTAGAAATTGTTTGCAGACCGGTTAGTGCCCACTTTATTAGGTTATTCAATAACTGTAAGTATGATTACGTTCACAACAAGATTCATCTGCCATTTACCTCAGTGTCCAGGCTCTCAATAAACATCCACGCAGACTTCTTCACAATAGTAAGAGTCATGGCTCCACAAAAAGCCCCGTTGTTAACAGCTGTGCTGTTTTATTCTTACCTTTCTTCTTCTTGTTATGATGGGGTTGGCTTCTATTGTTCAAAAACAGAGACACCCGTATCCGTATTTTATTCTGTAAACAGTGTGCCATTGTGTGACTCTAATCTATTTAATTAGTAGTGTAACCGAGTTTTTTGGGTCCGTTACCAGCACTGCATGAGGTTGTAGGAGACTGGACCGGGATTTTGGGTCACCTCCGTACAAAACACTGAAAGGATCTTCAAGGGACAATTAACCAGCATGTATAAAATAGGAAAAAACTTTTTCTACACATTAATGATGAAACAGATTTTTGTTTATGCTTTTCAATTCAAAAATAGTGCCCATTAAATATATAAATTATTGAGGTTACGACAATAAGTAACCCAAAAATATTGCACGTATGTTAAAGAGTCTGATAACTGGGGAAAGGGACCCCCAGTGTTGCCAGGTCTGCTTATTATCAGCAACTTTGGGCTTGTTCATTTATTCTTTGTATAAGGTGGAGGTAATAGAGCTGGTTGCTTGTTTCTCTCACAATAAACGGCAACACTGGAGCAGCTTCCCGACTCTTGCATAACATTTTTTCCAAATGCTGTGGTCTGGACACAAAGGAATAGACTATTCTTCTCATATCCACTGCCGTGTTAAAAGTTTCAATTTAAGTCATTTATCCTGAACTAAAGCAGCTATGCACTCAAACATGCAGGGCTGCTCGCATTCGCCATGCACCATGTGTTTGTGTGCAGCGTCTTTTGTCTGAGACAAAGACTGTGTGACAGCTGGTGTTTATCAGTTATTCCTTATTTATCATCAATTGTTACATTTTTGTCTGCGGAATATTAGTTTGAGAAGCCAAATTTTTGGTTAGCTGTGACCAACCACAGGTGAAGACTATGGTACACATTCCCTGCAAGGCACTGAGGCAGGTTGGACCATGGAGTGCTGTGCCCTATTGTCTGGCCTCCTGGTCTTGGTGGTTCCGGGGTCTGGTACCCATGTGGCTTGGACAGCAGAAAACATTTTTTGGGACATCTTTTTTGCTGATTCAAGATGTGTCAAAAAATGATGTCTAACCTGAGCCAAGAATATCACCAAAGACACCTGTCACCCACACCACAAACTGCCTCTCGCCCAGTGAATGCTGGAGGTAGGCACCAGCACCCCAGCGACCCCATGAGGGATTAAGCGGGTCAGAAAATGGATGGATGGATATGGTATTTCAATCTGAAAAACTCACACAGAAAGAAAAGGCAATTAGAAGAATTTTATTGATACAATATTTTAAGAGTTTGGCGCTCAGACCTCGGCAGGAAAAATTCACATTGAATTATACTTCAATATGCATAAGCAGGCGTATGAGAATAGGGATATTTCCCCCCGGGCCTGAAACTGGTGGTGGAGTGGAGATAAACAAAGTTTGTTCAGTCCATATGATGATCTGTTTGAGCTAGATAACTTGATAAACACAGGTTTGCATGAACTGTCCATGATGAGCAAGCATGAAGCGACTGTGGAGAGGAAAAACTCCCCTTTGGGAAGAAACCTCTGGCAGAACCAGGCTCAGCATGGCGGTCTTCTGCCGGACCGTTTTAAGGAGTGACTGGGAAATCCGTAAGAGTCCAGGAGGAATTACACTCTGATAGGGACGAGGTTGAAGGAGGACCGTAGGAAAGCCAGGCGAAGCTTGCTGCTATGGTGGAGAAGGGGATGGAGGTGGGTTGAATCCAGTCATCAGAGTCCAAACCAGACGCGGCACAGCCACCGCTTGCTCGCTGAGCAGAAGGCCGAGACGAGGATGTGGAGTTCTTTTAAGATGAACCCAGGATGCTGATTGGCTTCGAGGAGGAGCAGTTCAAAGCTGATTGGCTTGCGTCGGAGGCGGATGAGTCTGATTGATGGAGGTAGGCAATAGAGTTTCTTCAGTCTGAATTTTTGCTGTAGCTCCATGTTTACATTTCTTAGTATTTTTGACATAATTAATAATTTTATACACATTTTTCTTTTCTACCTTTTGTATAGTTGATTTAGTTGCAGTTCTGCAAATTTTATATAGAAAAATAATTGTTCTGCTTTGTTTCTGTACTTTACCCGACTCCTTTCATGAGCCACTGGAAATTCACCTCTAGATATGTGTGTGATGATGCAAATCTGAAGAACAACAAAGATAAGTCAAAGTTATGTCCAGGTGGACAGAGGGGGCCGCTCTATGAGGGCTCCCTGCTCGTCTGTTGGTGTAGGCGCTGTCGGGACAAGAGCGGATCAATTGGGAAGCTGGCCCTCGTCTTTCATCTTTCCAAAGAAACTTAGAGATGGAGGAGTCCAGACATTTACACCGGTCAAACGATGGGTTATTTAGGATAATTGAGAATAAGTAATTCATTCTAGCTATGACCATCATTTTAATTGAAGCACGCCTTCCCATAAGTGAAATTGGTAGAGATTTCCACCTGGACCTGGAGCCTTTTTATTGGGGCACACTTTTCACATCTTTAATGGTATTGTGAATAAATATCTAGTAACTGACTTAAATGCATACAGTGATGCACCATAATATGATTCTAATACATATATTGAAATTGACTAAATACAGCTAGCATTTTCAAAGAATGACTGACCCACATCCTGTTCTTATTTCTGAGAATAAGCAACATCATTTAACTTTTTGTTTTATTGAGCCAAACTGGGTGACCATCTTTTAATAAGACACGTGCCTTATCAAGGTTTGGATCTACAGTGATTTACACCTCCCTTTCCAACAAGATATCTGAAAAATGTTTTAAATTAATTAAAATATTGTATTCTCATATTTTGTGAAGCAGGTAAATTTTTTTTTTTTTTTTAATCATTGTATTTTTTGGCCCTTGAGAATTTTGGCCCATGTGACAAAATGTTGAGATACGCCTTTTGTCACCATCTGATTATTAAACATATCTTTATAGCCATTCAGACATGCATCATCAAATCCATATCTGGAAGAAATTTTGCAGCAATGGCTCAGCAAAGGTGCCGAAACAACAGCAGGATCATTTTGTTTATAAAATTACCAGGATTGCAACAAAACTAAACCTAAAAAAATACAAAAGAAAAATGTGTATGAAACAGAATAATTATATCAAAAATACAAAGAATTGTAAACATACCATGCTCTGCACATTGTGAAAAAAGTTGAAAATTGCCTTTTTTTGAACATGAAAAGAACGAAAGAGTGACAGGAATTACAGACATGACTTTTATTAGAGGATAATGTTTTGTTGAAGGTAAAGATCAGTGAAGTATTCCACTGCTACACAAACCTCAGAGCCCATAAAACTCAGTAGGTTCTCTTTAGGTAAGGAGTCCTGAGGGATTTTTGAAGTCATCAGGTCCCTTTGAGCTTGATGTTTCTGTTTCGTTTAGTTTTACTGTGGAGAATTAACCTGAAAGCCATAAACCTGATGAGATTTGTCTTGGGACCTGGCTGAGGGAACCATATTGAGCAACATAGAATTTCTGCTGAACTTTCCTGATTGGTTTACTGTTACTATAGATTGGTTTACCGCTTGTATTCGTTCACCACACAGCCACTCTGCTCAGAAATTTAATCATCCTCACACCTATGACAGCTCATCCAATTAACAGACGGAAGGGGGTGGTGAGGAGATGGAGGTGGTGTGGTGCTGTTGCCACCATCAGAGGGAGTTACCACTGTGGGGGAGGATAAAGAATATAGATGTAGGAGGTCAAGAGAGCCGGGGCCAATTTGAGGCATGTAGCTCGACACGACTTCTTACATGTGGGGATGTGAACAGCCTTTTGCTGGACTGAATTGTCAATATGAAGTTTCCTCTAACTTTGATTCAGAAACAAGTTGGGCTCTTCTGTTATGATGAATCATTTCATTAGAGCATATGAGGAACACAAAATCCCCACTGATAATGCACACATTGTGCTGATATCGATACAAAATAACTTTGAAGATGCTAATTTAATTATGGTGCCTCACTGCTAGAAGGTTGCATGTTCTAATCCCAGTGTGGCTTCAGTGTCACTTTCAACCATATTTTCATACAAAAAACTTGAAAGGATTCCAAAGCAAACACAGAACCTGAGGTCCTCTGTAGCCTAGAGGCTGCAGTAGGTGTGAGATGTGTTGAGGCTGTCAGTCCTCAATGCAGCGGTACTGAGTTAGACTCCTTAGATTGGTCGTTTTATGCATGTCTTGTTTTTCTGCCAAAGTAACCTCACATTTTATTTATGGTCAGTAACCTGTTGAAACAGGTTGTGTTTGTGGGGTATTTGTACAATGCCTTCTGCAAATCTGTCAGCAGGAAAACTATTTTCTATGCAACATTTGGCCTTCAGCAAAGGGCTGTAAGAAAAAAAAAAACATTGCTGAAAGAAGTCCCATTTGCACTTTGCCACAAGCCATGCAAGATAAACACAGGAAATGTGAAAAACATAAACACAGCACAGTTAAGCCTGTAATCATTCATATATTTGCTATATTAAGGGTAAAAGTATTTTTTTCATTTATCCACTTTTCTTCTTACTGAAAGTAGCTGCAACCTTTTAATTTTCTGATTATCTTAAAACTTCTGACCACCCTCAATTTTTTGTAGCATTCCCAACAGTTATGTTTCACTGAGGCATCAACTATACTAGAGTACCGAGGTACTGCTGTAGTACCTGGTAATTAGCTTTGAGAGAAGCAGATCCTTTTTTATCCTCTGAGCTGTGGTAGAGCTTAATAGATTAAACATGTTTAAGGCAAGGCAAATTTATTTATATAGCACAATTCAGTACACAGACAAGACAAAGTGCTTTACATGATTAAAATACAGGAAATAAAGCAGAAAAAAAGCAAGAAGGAAAAAGCAGTTGAAAAAAAAAATATGTATTGTCATGATATTTTTCTAGGATGAACCCGAACACAGCGCGCACACACAGAGTTGGACTATAAGAGAGTTTATTGTACAAGTGGATGATGAATGACATGAGGAACCAGAGTCTATTACCAGTCTATTACCAAGCTGGCCGGCAGGAGTAGTGCGGAGAGACTGACCAGAAAGTGATTCTTAGCTGATGACTGGAGACCAGGACGGAACAGCGGAGTCGAGAACTTGAGACCAGGACGGAACAGCGGAGTCAAGAACTTGAGACCAGGACAGAACCCAGGAGACGAGAACTTGAGACCAGGATGGAACGCCGGAGCTGGTGAACCCTTGACTGTGGGCTGAGCTGGAATGGAGTCTCTGGCTGTGACTGAGTTGGAACAGAGTTTCTGGTAGTGATGTTACGTGATGTGCCGAGGCTTCGAGGCGTGTGTCGAGTAATGGAGGGGGCGTTTCCGTAATGCGCATATCGAATCTTGCCGAAAACGATGACGTCCGAAGCCTCGCTGCCCGGCTGTACCACGTGACTGCTTCGGGAAGTGGCTCAGATTTTGGCGCAGGATTTGACAGCAAAAATACATGGATACTTTGAAGCGAGAAGCGACTTCATGACACCCCCCCCCCCCATCCATTACTATATTACAAACACACTATCACAATTTTTGCATGCTGATGTTTGCTTGTTGTGCAAATAAAGACAGGTAACAGACACTGTATTTATTCCCTTTTAACCAGCCACCAGAAAACAAGAGCTGGATGAAGCTCTAGTCTCCATGATAGTGAAGGATACCCAGCCTTTCACTATTGTGGATGACGTTCGATTCAGGACAGAGGCAAACATAAGCAGGCTGGAGAACCCCCTGGAGTACTGGGCTAATCATCGGTCACTGTACCCCAATCTGTACAAACTTGCACTTATTTATTTATGCACCCCGGCATCATCTGTGCCATGAGAGCGTGTCTTTTCAAAGGCTGGAGAAGTAGTGTCAAAAAAGAGAAATCGTTTGAAACTAAAAACTGTGGAGAAATTGTTGTTTCTTAATAGAAATGCATGAAATCATCCAAGTTACACAAGCATTAGCCTATTCACTACCCCCTGCGTAGTTCCACAAGCACTTTCACTGTCCTCTGCCTGATTAAGCCCATGCCATTTTTCTAGATTAATAGAAAAACGTTATTACACAACATGCCATATCACATGACACTACTATTTTGGGAATAATTACACACAGAGAATACATTCAAACAATATTTTATTATACACATATGTGTATACATACTTTATGTAGACAAATGATTTCGTCCTACACCTTTTGTGAAGTCATTCCCAAGAGCCATAATAGACAAAAAAAATCAATGCATCACACGTGTTAAGATACAGCTGGCTGTGATTATACACCTCGCCAGTAGGTGGTTTCATGTGCACATGAAGCTCCAAGAAATTAACCCTTTCTCGAACCAGTTGGGTCAAGGGGTTCAATGCCTCATGAGGCTTCATCTCACCATCACTAGTTTCTGGCTGTGGCTGAACAGGAGTTGAACCTTTACGGACCGGCGAGAAAGAGCGGACTGAGGTGAGTAGATATAGTGGTGAGAGCAGGTGGAAACAGTTTGAGGTTAATTGCAGCCTGACAGGTGAAACCAATCAGGCTGCGCTGGGAAGGGAGGGAGGCAGGAAAGCTCAGAATGCAGCCTACAAGCTGCATCCTGATATATATAAATAAATTTGCATTAGACTATTTAACTAGTACAGTAGAATGCAGTCTTAAACAAATGTGTTTTTAGTCTTGATTTAAAGGAACTTAGGCTTTCAGCATTTTTACAGTTTTCGGGAAGTTTGTTCCAGATAAGTGGGGCATAGGAACTAAATGCTGCTTCTTTGTTTAGTTCTGGTTCTAGGTATGTAGAGTAGGCTGGAGCCAGAAGACCTGAGTGGTCTGGAGGGTTGATGGACTGATAACAAGTCTGTGATGTATTTAGGTGCTAAGCCATTCAAGGATTTATAGACTAACAGAAAGATTTTAAAGTCTATCCTCTGAGATACAGGTAGCCAGTGTAAGTGTCATGGTAGAGTTTTGTCTTAGCTTTCTGTTTAATATTAGTTTTCAGTTTTCATCTCTTTTAGGTTCTAGTTATGATTTGACTTTTTTTCTGTTAGTCTTAGCTCCTCCCTTCACTCCCTTTGCAGTCAGTCACACCTGTTGGTAATTATTCAGTTAGATGCATTTCACCTGCTAGTCTCCCTATTTAAGCCTTCCTCTGTCTCACTCTAGTGCCGGTCCGTCTTCTGTATCCACCTCTCCTTGCCAGTCCCCGTTTTGCCTTGGAAGATTTGTTTTTTGCTCTTTGCTTAAGGTTAGTCCTGCCAGTCTCTCTAACTCTTCACGCTACTGTTTGTTTCTGGAGAAGCTCTGCTCTGTGCCCTGGTGTCTCCAGAGAACTGCTAACCTGACTAGCCGCCCTGGAGAAGTTCTGATCTGTGCCCTGTTGTTGCCACAGGGTCTGCTAGCCACGCAGCACTGAGCTTCCCGGTCACCTTGATTATAATGGACTCTCGCTCCGGGCCGTCAGCTCCTGCCATCACCTTCACTCCGGTTCCTGTGCTACCTGCTCCTCTAGCCTCATCAAACCTCCATCCATCAACCTTGCAATAAAGACTCTCTATTTTAGTCCCTTGTGTGTGCTTCTGAGTTCATCCGTAGACAAATCCTGACAGTAAGGACTTTAGAACTGGGGTAATGTGCTCTACTTTCTTGGTCTCAGTGAGGACGCGGGCAGCAGCGCTCTGGATCAGCTGCAGCTGTCTGATCCACTTTTTAGGCAGAAAAAGTGAAAACACCGTTGCAGTAATCAATTCAACTAAAAATAAACGCATGGATTAGCTTTTCCAGGTCATGCTGAGACATTAGTCCTTTAATCCTGGAAATGTTCTTCAGGTGATAGAAAGCTGACCTTGTAACTGTCTTTAGATGCTTTTGGAGGTTCAGGTCTGAGTCCATCACTACACCCAGATTTCGGACCTGATCAGTGGTTCCTAGCTGAAGCAGCTCAAGCTGTGTGCTAACTTTTTATATCTCCCCTATTCGTCCAAATATTATTACTTCTGTTTTGTTTTTGTTCAATTAAAGAAAATTTTGGCACATCCACGCATTGATGTCACGCAGTAACCCAACACTGTCATGGTGCAGCTTTGTCTGCTGCACCGTGCACATATTCAGGGCACTTTTCACCCTCCATACACCCCAGTCTCCTCTCCACCTCAGTAATCATCTACACCTGACAGCCACTAATCATGCCAGTACTCAATCCATCTGTCAGCTTTACTATTTAAACCTCCCTCAGTTTGCCCTTCCCTGTCGGCTCGTCTGTTTACCTCTGTTCATGACTGCTCGCCTACCTTTTCCTTGCCAGCCTGAATTCCCTTCGTCTCCGGTCCTTCAAGTATTCACTCTGACATCCTGCTGTTGCTCGGTACTGCAAGTATTCACCTGCCGAACTGCCAGTTCGTGCCATCACCATCCTCCTGCTGCAGCCCGGTACAGACTGTTGGTTTATCCATCCTCCACTATCCACCACCTTCAATAAACTCTCTAAACTAAGCTCTGCTTGTGTGTGGTTGTGTTCAGGTTCACATAAATCATGACAGAACGAGCCGACCATCAGAACCCGACACCCACACAGAGCCGTTTTACTGGAACTGGCAACACGGACCTTGCCCCTCTCCCGAACAACAGCGCAGTTGGGCAGATTCTATGGGAGACCGTCCAGCGATTCATGGAGGAGCTCCGGGAGATCATTCAGACCGCTGCACTCTGTCCACCTTGGAGAAGGGTTGGTGCTCTGGCCCGAGTGCGGGGTCTGCTTGAGAGCAGGGCAGAGCTTCACCCATTCCTCAAACTCTCGGGACTATTTGAGGAGCTCAGCTGGAACGAGCAAGAGGCCTTCGCTCAGCAGTACGGCAAGCCGCCTCCTCCCAGACCTTCATCCTTCGCCGTGGCTGCATCCAGCACTAATACCACCGCAGCTGTGGTTTTTGTTCCGCCCACCAGCCTGTCATCTCCACTATTGCAGCTCCTCCTGCTCCTGATTCCACCGCTGCCGCTTCATCTGCCTCCTCCACGTCAGCTGTCCCTGCTGCAGCTGCTGATCCTGCTGCGGCGGTTGAGTCAGCCGCTGCTCCAGCCACAGAACCAGCCTCAGCTCCTTCCGCTGCATCTACTGCTGTCCCCGCTGCTGCCGCTGCATCTACTGCTGTCCCCGCCGCTGCTCCTGCCGCTGCTCCTGCCGCTGCTCCTGCCGCTGCTCCTGCCGCTGCTCCTGCCGCTGCTCCTGCCGCTGCTCCTGCCGCTGCTCCTGCCGCTGCTGAACCCACCGGAGTTTCCACTGCCTTGTTGCCAGCAGGAGCCTCCCCATCATCGCCCGGCCCACCCCGGCACAGACGCCGGGGTCGCCGGCACCGGATCCCCGCCATGGTAATCCCCGAAGCCCAGCCAGAAGCCTCTGTAGCGGCTGCATCGACTGTGGCCGACGTCGCCTCTATTCCCCTGGTGAGTCAGTCGGATGTTAGTGCGGCTGAATCTGTGAATCCGGTCAAAGCACCCCAAACCCACGAGGACCAGCTTTGGAACTTCTTTTATGGGGACAGAGATGACATGCTCCCAAATTTTTTGGTGAAGACCCAGCCCGCCCTATGATGCCCCCTACTGGTACTCTTGGATTTGTCAGGTTTGAAAGTGATGGATGTTTGTCCATGGGAATGGGGAGTTGAGGACCAAGTAGGATGTTTCTTGGGGTGGAGGTAGAGTAGACGAATTTGGCCTTGATTACTGAACAGTCTTAGCTTACCTAGTCTAAAGTAAACTTAAAATAATGTGCGCATAGGAACCCTAAAACAGGCCTAGCTCAAATAGTTGAACCCTTAATTGTAGATAAAATGCTAGGACTGTGGTCTTGAGTAAAAAAATGCTGAATTATGAAGTATTCATGCTGATTGATGCTACGATGTTTCCATTGAGGGTTGTCTGGCCCATTTCTTGGAACTGTTTTCGTTGTGATGTGCCTTTTGGGCACACCAAAAGAGATTGTGTGACCCCAGTGACTGGGGTACACAATCGGTTGCCATGGAGATCACAGATAAACAAACTTTGGAAGCTGGAAGCTGACGTATTTGGAGTGGACAGAATCACCAGCTGTTCTTGGAGAGGGACAGACTGAGAGCTGTCGTTCCACTGGTTGATCATCTTTGGTGCCATTTAGACACATCATCAGGGGGTCTGTTAGGATATCAACGAGGTCAAGTGGAACAAACTGTTTATCCCAGAACTGCATGGCACACTTAGATAGCACCGACCCAAAGATTGGCACATATACCACCCCGGAGGTGACACAGTTTCTCTACTGATGACACAGTTAGGAAGCGTACAGCCCTTGCATGGGTGTGTACCTAGATCCCTATATAATGTTTGCGTGATGAGCAATCGGGGCTTCTTGCTGATCAAGATTCCATCAGCGCTGGTGTGTCTGTAACTGTTTCTCTGTCTTTAAGTAGATAAAATATAACTAAAAGTATACTTGTCTGTTTTATGCGTCCTACATTCAAGGTAATAATTAAGTGGGGGTCGCCTGACGGGTAAAAAGAGCTGGGTCCACCTAGGGTGTGTCACCGCGGAGGGGAGGCGTTGAAGTCTTAACATATGTGAGTCTGAAATATTGTGTGGGTCAGGATTGTTTTTATGTGAGTATGAATCTAAAAGTTGAGTCCAATGTCTTGTGAATACAACTGTAATTTCTATGACTGCAAAGTTTTCTCTGCTGTTCAAGTTTGTGGGTATGCATAGACAAGTGTTGAAAATATGTCAAGTGGGTCTTAATCAAATTATCCATGTGGTACTGCGGTCTTGTTGGTTAGTGGGAGTGACCCTCTTGGATAATTTATAAGGAAAACACTGTAAGTGAGCAGAATTTAAATCAAAAATACTTTATTTATCCCAAAGGGAAATTACATTTTTACTCTCCAGCTTCTTCCTATACACCTCTTTGCTGTCTCTGATTTTGACTTTGAGCTGCTTCCATATACTCTGTCATGCTCCCTAAAAGCTCTTTTTGTTCTTGCTTAACTGTTCCTTCAGGTCACTGGTGATCCAGAGTTTGTTATTAGGGAAGCATCTTAGTGTTCTGGTGGGGATGATGCTGTCCACACAGAAGTCCATATAGTCGGTCACACACTCAGTTATGGCATTTATGTCTTCTCCATGTGGCTTGCAAAGAGAAATCCAATCAGTAGTTTCAAAACAACCCTGTAGGGCTTCTTCAGCTTCCTGTGACCACTTTCTCACAGCCTTTTTTGTTATAGGTAGTCGCTTGACAAGGGGTTTATAATCTGAGCAGAGAAAAACAAGGTTGTGATCTGATTTACCTAGAGGAGGTCTTGACTTGGAAACATATGAATCCTTGACATTAAACAAAGTAAAACAAATCAAATGTCTTGTTTTCTCTGGTAGAGCAGCTGTCTTCTTGTATAGTCAGGAAGCCCAGCAGAGAGACATTGGAGTTGGGGATATGATCCTGCAGCCATGTCTCAGTATAACACATAATACTGCATTCCCTGAACCTCTTGCTGAGTCCTCGTCAGGGCTTGAAGTTCATCCAACTTGTTAGCTAACGATCTCACATTGCCCATGATGATGGATGGCAGAGATGGTTTATACCTCCTCCTTCTCTCTCTCCTCTTTACTCCTGCTCTGCTACCACGATGCCTTCTTTTCAACTCCTGTGGGATTTCTGGCTTGAGTTGTCATATTATTTCTGCTTTTGCAATGTTAATCAGCTGCTCCCTGTTGTAAACCACCCTGTTGCTATGGTTCCACATCATAACAAAAGAGCAAAATATAGAGAATTGGGAAAAATCAATCCAGCTGCACAGCGTCCAATACCAGAATAAACGGTTGTCCAAAAAAGCCTTATGGACTAAAACTGAGAGTTGCTTCCACAAGGGAGGAAGCAACTCTCTAATAGAACTTTCACTAAGTCATGGAAAACATGGAGTCTTATGTTGCCACCATCTCACAGATTTAATACTGACAGTTCTTTTGGAGAAACGGTGCTTTTCCTTTGATGCTATATTTCTTTCTGAATCAGGAGGTTGGTTGAATGAACAATGCTCCGACCTTCTGATGGAGTTGGTCCCCTGAGCCAGATCTGTGTAATAGATAGTCATTTGCCGATGGGTGCCTGGTGTGATGGGAATATTAATAACTAACTGGGAGGCTTGTACTGCATTTGTAGCATAAAATGTATTTTCAATGACATTCCTTCTTAAAGTGGAGAAACATATTGTATTTTAATTTAATATTATAGTGTTGTCAGAAAAGCTGTGATGAAAAAGACTGGGATAGATTTTATACAAGCAATAACAAAGATATATTACAGAGTTTTTATGGTGGCAATGATGGCTGTCTAGTGGAAACTATTATATAGGACTGGTTTCTTTTTGGAAATTGTATCTGCTCATCTCTACTTGAGTCGGTGCCCTGTGGTGTGCTTAGCTGCTCTATCGCTACACATTAAAGTCTGCAGTGGAATATAGACTACATAGCACCATAACGCTGATATTATAATTTAGATCTTTCTGTGCCATTGCTGGAATGAGATCAGGAAAAATGCAAGATGGACAGTAAGCCTTCTCAGAAAATATATCTGCCTTGGCAAAATGACCATGTTTTTGTAGAGAAGGAAGTTAAAGGGATCCCACTTCGATGGAGTTGTGTGTGTGTGTGTGTTGTTGTACTTGCAGCAGAGTTAGAACATGTTTTGCTCAATTTACTAGTAAAGTAAGAGCTTTTATGTAAAGTAAGAACTTTTTCTTGGTCTTTTTTTCTTGGGCTAGGTTTAAGAAGGTGTCAGTTGGGTTTAAGTTGGGGTTAGGTATTTACTGGTAAAGGTTAGGTTTAGGATTAAGGTCAAGGTTAGGCCATAGTAAGGGTTGAAAATGAATGGAAAGCAAGGTCACTTTGTATTTAAAACAAGTGTGTGTGCGCGTGTGTGTGTGTGTGTGTGTGTGTGTGCACTTCCAGAAGAAACTAAAGAGGTCATCACAACATTCCAGGGTTATGTTAAAGGTGCTGAATGAAAGTTATTTTTGGGTTTCCCTAATATAGGAAATCTTTTGACCAATCTGTATAATCTTATTGAATTTGACTTTGTAAAGTGCGTGCCTTGAGATGACATGTTTCATGAATTGGCACTATATAAATAAAATTGAATTGAATTGAATTGAATTAAAGCATGGTTTTCTTCTTTGGCAATGGACAGTTTAGTCTTTTCTCCCCTCCTAAACCTTAGAACGTTTCTGATTATTTGAGGGAAATCCACCATTTTTGTGCTTTTCATACAGGTTTATCATACAGCAGTTAGGATCCCATATTTCCAGTCAAATGTTTACAAGCAATTATTACTGACATAACTATCATATATACTTTGGGCTATTAATTATTTATTTTAACTATTTACTTCAGTGAAATGGTCATATCAGATATAGTCTCAATGATTTTCAAAAGTCAGAATTAGGTTTAAAAGTTTTAATTGTCATTCACACGAGGTCAAAATTCTAAAACTGGCTCCAATTATTTATTATAATTTTGATGATTATAGCTATCAGATAATGAAATCCCCAAATTCCTAAAATTAGATTTCTCTCGAAATTCTAATATGGTGAAAAAGTTGAATATTGGAAACTCATGGTGTCCTACTCAAACGCGAGTCACTAACATGGTGCCCGCTGGCACTAAGTAGCCCCTAAGGACCACATGTGGTGCCCACGAGCCCGTTCTAAAAGAGAAAGGCACAAACTACCAGTGAGCTGCATCTAAAACCTTATTTTGTTCCGTTACTCTTTCTGTTTGTGTGCTTCTGTGCTTGTTTGTCTGTCTTGTTGTGTCTCTGCTTTCTCTTTTGTAACCCCAGTCGGTCGAGGCAGATGACCGTTCATACTGAGCCCGGTTCTGCTGGAGGTTTTTCCTTCCTGTTGATGGGGAGTTTTTCTTTCCACTGTTGCTTCATGCTTGCTCAGTATGAGGGATTGCTGCAAAGCCATGGACAATGCAGAGGACTCTCCCTGTGGTTCTACTCTTCTTCAGGAGTGACTGCTGTTTGTCAGAACTTTGATGCAATCAATTGGGTTCCCTTATATAGGAAACGTTTTGACCAATCTGTATAATCTGATTGAATTTGACCTTGTAAAGTGCCTTGAAATAAAGTGTATCATGAATTGCCGCCATATAAATAACACTTAATTGAATTGAATAAAAGCACTGGAGAGCATGGAAAGGAAATGCTGGTAGTGATACAAGGCGGTCAATAATCTGGAGAGGAGGCAGCGGTTGTGTAGTGCTCTTTTAGTGCAGCACACAGGTGAACAAGGGAGGCAACCAGGCATGGCAGAGCTGGACTAGATGAGACTGATTAGAGCAAGGAGAAGGCAAGAGAGATGTGGTAGCACCAATGCAGAAACATAGCATGAAAAAACATGAATCACAGCTCAGAATAATTACTGGTTTACTGCTTCCTTCTGCTGACAAGCTTTCCACTGTAAAACACAACATTCAGTTTAATTCAAAACTTCAAGTGAGCAGAACTCAATTCTCATCAACTTCTTGTTTGTACTCATTTTAAATAAGTGACATAAACTGTTAGATAAAAAAAATGCTTGATAACTGAAAATAGTTAAGATGAGTCCACACTTAAAGATTAAGTGTTTGGAAGAGGTGGAGACTTGTGCAGATCAGTTTAACCTCATTGGCTGATTTTGTTTCTTTGGCCAAGGGTATGGCCAGAAAATAACATGAGTGAAGTCCTTGTTATGATTAAAAGGATGTATTCAATATTACAGAATACAGTACTTTCTAAGAAGTTGAACACTGTGATCTGCTGGTGGTTTGATGAATCAAACTTAAATGCTTCACCCAGATAAAGAGTCGCAGTGTCCTCAGTAATAAGTCTTGTCAAATTGCAAATGCAGGATGGCATGGTTAATAACATTGAAACATAATAAGGAAATATAAAAAGTAGCTTGGGATCTAGATGGGATGCTCCCTGCTAACAAATTAACTCTAAAGGCTGATTCCCCAAAAGAGCTTTCTGTCACTATTAAGTTAAGTCTTCTCAAAAGTGGTTGGACTTAAAGTTGTGCAAACTTAATGTGTACAACTTACACATACTAACATTTTTAAGTTTGCAAAAAAACTATTTTTTTTGAGGCAACACATTTGATTACTTTAAAAAAAGTAAAGTCAACTTAATGCATCTGTACAGTGTAAGGAGATGCTGATTTAATTTTCCAGCTGGATGTGTCACAGGCCCACTCAGCTAAAGGTACCAAAGGCTGGTTCAACGGCAATACAGTCATCAGTGATTCAATTAATATACCGAGCAGTGAGGGGGAGAGTGGATACCACTTTTTAATGCTTCTATTAAGATTGGAGCTCTGAGAAATCAAGTCATTTATTTTCAAGCAAGCATTGGGTGAACTTTATAGTGATCTGATCTATGACAAAAAAGTATGTCCAAATCCAAATTTATGCAAGGTAGCAAATATATCTCCAATTAACTTTGTAAAAAGCTTTCTCTGCATCTAATGAAACAAACATTCTTTATTTTGGATATTGCAATAGTCTTTTAGGTTAATGAGTCTGTTATTATCTTATACTATATTATTTATAGCATACCAGTTTTTTTAATTAAATCCAGCCTGGTCACGCTGTATAACTTGAGGGTTTATCTTTTTAGGCCTTGTGGCTTGCAGATGATTTTAAGATCTGCATGTATAAATGACATTGGGCAGTAGCTCAATGGAAGCGTGGGATCTTTATTCAAATTGAAGATCAAATTTATGTCAGAAAAATTCATGTTTAGAGAGCGACTAAGGTTTCCTGAATCATGTGACCATCTGCTGGAAGGTGGGGGCCAGCAGGGGCCAGAATTCTGCAAGGAAGCCATTAGGTCCTGGAGCTTTGCCTTCAGGCCCACTTTTAACTTCTTCATGGAGTTCACTTGCTGCTAAAGAAAGCTCAGAACCTTTTTTCCTCATTTAATTTAGGAAATTAACTTCTTTTAAAAATCCTCTGTCATAACTGATGGGGTCAATATTATTTAAGCATAATTCTTTTATCTCTAAAAGTAACATGAAATTATTTAGGATGTTGGAACACTGTTACTTTCAGTTATTGTTAAAATTGTTACCTTTTATTTCTTGCTTTTCAATCAGTTTTAAGGAAGTTTCTAGATTATTATGATCAAAGTTTTCCATCTGGAATCTGTATATGGAATTGTATTCTTGCCTCTCATGAAGTTCTAATTTCTGTTTTCTTATTTCATTTAACAGATTTTCTTCTTTGCATGTAGCATAAGTTGTTTTTTTATTTTCTGTACCTTCCACTGTCTTTTGTTCCTTTCCTTTATGATGAATAAGAAATTATTTTGTCGTGCTTACAAACTTTTACTGCTTCCCAGAGAAGAGAATTGAAATATTTTAAAAAATCTGTCCACTCTCTCTGAAACAACCTGGTAAAACCTTCATCTTTAAGTAATGATGTACTAAACCTCCCAAGTTTTACAGGTGGTGTTAATGTTTTCATCACCATCCTAGTTACTGCTTCATGGTTGCTTAAGGAAACAGGATAAATTTGTGCCTCATGTACCACCAGGCATCACACAGACCACAGTCATTTTCTGCTTTAATGTATGAACTGACTGCAAGTTGTGAAGGGCAGAAGATCTGCTGAGCCTGTTTACCTCTGTGGTCAGAGTGAGGTTCAAATCTCGTCCCACCATAGATGCTGTACCAGTCTACGTTAAAAGGGCAAAAGCGAGACAGTGATAAAAGTTGGAACATTTTGATTGTGTACATATTTTATGATATTGATTATGTTCATACTTGATATAAATCTTGATAAGGTGTAAATGTTGACAGATATAAAAAAGTAAACTCAAAGTAAATCCTACTCTTGTGCAATGAAATAATACTCCAATGCTTGCTGTTTTCCAAGTCACACTAAGGAGGGACAGAAGTGAGATTAGATCAAAAGATGTTAAAGGATTTCAGATGTTGAACTAAACAAGGTTTGACTTGTTTTAATTGCTAGGGTCTCTTAATTTTCTCACCCGAGTAGCAGCAGCTCAGAACATTAGTCTAGCTATTCATCATCTCAGAGTGAATCTTTTCTTTTTCAATTTTGGGAAAGCACTTTCCTTCCACAGATAATACAAACGTCCTTTGTGTGCTCTGGGTCTGACCCATGGGTCATTTCTACTGAGCTTCTTCTTTGCTGCACAGATTCTCAGAGGATGAATAAACGTGACACCAGTGGCTAAGATCTGAAGTTCAAATCTTCTGGTTTCCACCAGTTATTGAGCTCTTACTTAGCAGTTACAGTTGCTTTTCCATTCTAATGCAGGTATTTATGATGCCTATAGTGAACTGGAATTATTGTGTTTTTGATGACTCTGCATTTGCCTTTGTACTTCCTTAGCTGCATCTGGTTCCTTTCAGTGTAAATGTGACCTTGGCACCTCTTCATTCTTTGGGGAATAAAAGTCCCCAGAAGAGACATTCTGGGGTCATTCCTTCAGCTTTACTTCTGTCGTGCTATGAGACTATATTTCCACCGAGGTCTGACAGCATCCAAGTTTCTGCCTTCCCTTTGTAACATTTACCATGTTAACTGAGGCTTGCAGGGTACCTGTAAGGTTTTAAAAAAATGTATAGGTCCAAAATACTACCAACAAGTGGCCCCATTCTTTGTGTTATATTATGGAAACGTCCATCACATCTGTGTCATTTTCATAAGTGCATAAAATAGTTATGTGTTTGAAAATACATCACTTGTATTATCTAATTAATGTTCTGCAAAAGGAGCTTGGTTAGGTAACTGTACAGTCTGGCCTTAGGAT